>NW_027464610.1:3840000-3940000 GCF_043290135.1 Rhipicephalus microplus | reverse complement strand
TTGCGAGTATTAAACTGCGATAGGTGAAATGTTGTGAAAGCACACAAAACGGCATGAACAAGCCAAATACTGCGTGTTCTACCGTTACAAGTGCGAAACTGCTATATTGTGATATTCTCGTTAAAGCGCATGCAAGCATCGTGAAACCTTAAATAACAACGTCATTTAGCGAGATACAGCGTTCTGTACTGCAATAAGTTGGTGAAAAACTGTGAGGTTATGCAAATATCGTAATTGTGAACAAAACAGTGTAATAGAGCGTTTTTAGATACAAGTGCGAATGTTAGGTTAGGTTAAGATATGAACCGTCGTAAAACCGCAATAAACAATGTCAATTAGTGAGATGCAGTGTTTTTCACCATTAAAAGTGGGGAACTGCGATATCTAATGTGAAAGCGCTTGCAACCGTCGTTAGGTTAGGTTAGGTTAGGTTAGGTTAGGTTTGGTTGGGTTAGGTTAGGTTAGGTTAGATTAGGTTAGGTTGGGTTGAGTTGGGTTAGGTTAGGTTGGGTTAGGTTAGGTTAGGTTACGTTAGGTTAAGGTATGAACCGTCGTAAAACCGCATTAAACAATGTCACTTAGTGAGATGCAGTGTTTTTCACCTTTACAAGTAGGGAACTGCGATATCTAATGTGAAAGCGCTTGAAACTGTCGTAAAGTTGTAGAAAGCAATGTAAAGTAGCGAGTAAAACGTTTTCTAACGATAGAAGTGCGAAGGTTATGTTAGGTTTAGTTATGTTAGTTTAAGCTATGTAGCGTCGTGAAACCACCAAAAACGACGTCATCTAACGAGATATTGTTGTTTTATTGCGAGTACAAAACTGCGATAGGTAAAATGTTGTGAAAGCACACAAAACGGCATGAACAAGCCAAATACTGCGTGTTGTACCGTTACAAGTGCGAAACTGCTATGTTGTGACATTCTCGGTAAAGCGCATGCAAGTATCATGAAACCTTAAAGAACGATGTCATTTAGCGAGATACAGCGTTCTGTACTGTAATAAGTTGGTGAGAAACTGTGAGGTCAAGCAAATATCGTAATTGTGAACGAAACAGTCTAATTGAGCGTTTTTTAATACAAGTGCGAATATTAGGTTAGGTTAAGATATGAACCGTCGTAAAACCGCATTACACAATGTCACTTAGTGAGATGCAGTGTTTTTCACCATTACAAGTCGGGAACTACGATATCTAATGTGAAAGCGCATGAAACCGTCGTAATCTTGTAGAAAACATTGTAAAGTTGCGAGTAAAACGTTTTCTAACGATAGAAGTGCGAAGGTTAGGTTAGGTTAGGTTAGTTTAAGCTAGGTAGCGTCGTGAAACTACCAAAAACGACGTCATCTAACGAGATAGTGTTGTTTTATTGCGAGTATTAAACTGCGATAGGTGAAATGTTGTGAAAGCACACAAAACGGCATGAACAAGCCAAATACTGCGTGTTCTACCGTTACAAGTGCGAAACTGCTATATTGTGATATTCTCGTTAAAGCGCATGCAAGCATCGTGAAACCTTAAAGAACAATGTCATTTAGCGAGATACAGCGTTCTGTACTGCAATAAGTTGGTGAAAAACTGTGAGGTTATTCAAATATCGTAATTGTGAACAAAACAGTGTAATAGAGCGTTTTTAGATACAAGTGCGAATGTTAGGTTAGGTTAAGATATGAACCGTCGTAAAACCGCAATAAACAATGTCAATTAGTGAGATGCAGTGTTTTTCACCATTAAAAGTGGGGAACTGCGATATCTAATGTGAAAGCGCTTGCAACCGTCGTTAGGTTAGGTTAGGTTAGGTTAGGTTAGGTTTGGTTAGGTTAGGTTAGGTTAGGTTAGATTAGGTTAGGTTGGGTTGAGTTGGGTTAGGTTAGGTTGGGTTAGGTTAGGTTAGGTTACGTTAGGTTAGGTTAGGTTACGTTAGGTTAGGTTAGGTTAGGTTACGTTAGGTTAGGTTAGGTTAGGTAAGGATAATTTGGTTAGGTTAGGTAAGGTTAGGTTAGGTTAGGTTACGTTAGGTTAGGTTAGGTTAGGTTACGTTAGGTTATGTTAGGTTAGGTTAGGTTACGTTAGGTTAGGTTAGGTCAGCTAAGGTTAGGTTACGTTAGAATAGGTTAGTTTAGGTTAGGTTACGTTAGGTTAGGTTAAGTTAGGTTAGGTTAGGTTTGGTTAGGTTAGGTTAGGTTAGCTTAGGTTAGGTTAGGTTGGGTTGGGTTGGGTTAGGTTGGGTTAGGTTAGGTTAGGTTAGGTTAGGTTGGGTTAGGTTAGTTTAGGTTAGGTTAGGTTAGGTTAGGTTGGGGTGGGTTGGCTTAGGTTAGGTTAGGGTGGTAAGGTTAGGTTAGGTTAGGTTAGGTTACGTTAGGTTAAGGTATGAACCGTCGTGAAACCGCATTAAACAATGTCACTTAGTGAGATGCAGTGTTTTTCACCTTTACAAGTTGGGAACTGTGATATCTAATGTGAAAGCACATGAAACCGTCGTAATGTTGTAGAAAGCAATGTAAAGCAGCGAGTAAAACGTTTTCTAACGATAGAAGTGCGAAGGTTATGTTAGGTTGAGTTATGTTAGTTTAAGCTACGTAGCGTCGTGCAATCACCAAAAACGACGTCATCTAACGAGATAGTGTTGTTTTATTGCGAGTACGAAACTGCGATAGGTAAAATGTTGTGAAAGCACACAAAACGGCATGAACAAGCCAAATACTGCGTGTTCTACCGTTACAAGTGCGAAACTGCTATATTGTGATATTCTCGTTAAAGCGCATGCAAGCATCGTGAAACCTTAAAGAACAATGTCATTTAGCGAGATACAGCGTTCTGTACTGCAATAAGTTGGTGAAAAACTGTGAGGTTATGCAAATATCGTAATTGTGAACAAAACAGTGTAATAGAGCGTTTTTAGATACAAGTGCGAATGTTAGGTTAGGTTAAGATATGAACCGTCGTAAAACCGCATTAAACAATGTCAATTAGTGAGATGTAGTGTTTTTCAACATTACAAGTCGGGAACTACGATATCTAATGTGAAAGCGCATGAAACCGTCGTTAGGTTAGGTTAGGTTAGGTTAGGTTAGGTTAGGTTTGGTTAGGTTAGGATAGGTTAGATTAGGTTAGGTTGGGTTGAGTTGGGTTAGGTTAGGTTAGGTTAGGTTAGGTTGGGTTAGGTTAGGTTAGGTTACGTTAGGTTAGGTTCGGTTACGTTAGGTTAGGTTAGGTTACGTTAGGTTAGGTTAGGTTAGGTAAGGATAATTTGGTTAGGTTAGGTAAGATTAGGTTAGGTTAGGTTAGGTTGGGTTGGGTGTTGTTGGGTTGGGTTGGGTTGGGTTAGGTTGGGTTAGGTTAGGTTAGGTTACGTTAGGATAGGTTAGGTTAGGTTAGGTTAGGTTATGTTAGGTTAGGTTAGGTTACGTTAGGTTAGGTTAGATCAGGTAAGGTTAGGTTACGTTAGAATAGGTTAGGTTAGGTTAGGTTACGTTAGGTTAGGTTAAGTTAGGTTAGGTTAGGTTTGGTTAGGTTAGGTTAGGTTAGCTTAGGTTAGGTTAGGTTGGGTTGGGTTGGGTTAGGTTGGGTTAGGTTAGGTTAGGTTAGGTTGGGTTAGGTTAGTTTAGGTTAGGTTAGGTTAGGTTAGGTTGGGTTGGGTTGGCTTAGGTTAGGTTAGGGTGGTAAGGTTAGGTTAGGTTAGGTTAGGTTACGTTAGGTTAAGGTATGAACCGTCGTAAAACCGCATTAAACAATGTCACTTAGTGAGATGCAGTGTTTTTCACCATTACAAGTCGGGAGCTGCGATATCTAATGTGAAAGCGCTTGCAAACGTCGTTAGGTTAGGTAAGGTTAGGTTAGGTTACGTTAGGTTAGGTTTGGTTAGGTTAGGTTAGGTTAGGTTATGTTAGGTTAGGTTGGGTTAGGTTAGGTTAGGTTACGTTAGGTTAAGGTATGAACCGTCGTAAAACCGCAATAAACAATGTCACTTAGTGAGATGCAATGTTTTTCACCTTTACAAGTTGGGAACTGCGATATCTAATGTGAAAGCGCTTGAAACCGTCGTAATGTTGTAGAAAGCAATGTAAAGTATCGAGTAAAACGTTTTCTAACGATTGAAATGCGAAGGTTATGTTAGGTTGAGTTATGTTAGTTTAAGCTAGGTAGCGTCGTGAAACCACCAAAAACGACGTCATCTAACGAGATAGTGTTGTTTTATTGCGAGTACGAAACTGCGATAGGTAAAATGTTGTGAAAGCACACAAAACGGCATGAACAAGCCAAATACTGCGTGTTGTACCGTTACAAGTGCGAAACTGCTATGTTGTGACATTCTCGGTAAAGCGCATGCAAGTATCGTGAAACCTTAAAGAACGATGTCATTTAGCGAGATACAGCGTTCTGTACTGTAATAAGTTGGTGAGAAACTGTGAGGTCAAGCAAATATCGTAATTGTGAACGAAACAGTGTAATTGAGCGTCTTTAGATACAAGTGCGAATGTTAAGTTAGGTTGACATATCAACCGTCGTAAAACCGCATTAAACAATGTCACTTAGTGAGATGTAGTGTTTTTCAACATTACAAGTCGGGAACTACGATATCTAATGTGAAAGCGCATGAAACCGTCGTAATTTTGTAGAAAACATTGTAAAGTTGCGAGTTAAACGTTTTCTAACGATAGAAGTGCGAAGGTTAGGTTAGGTTGGGTTTGTTTAAGCTAGGTAGCGTCGTGAAACTACCAAAAACGACGTCATCTAACGAGATAGTGTTGTTTTATTGCGAGTATTAAACTGCGATAGGTGAAATGTTGTGAAAGCACACAAAACGGCATGAACAAGCCAAATACTGCGTGTTCTACCATTACAAGTGCGAAACTGCTATATTATGATATTCTCGTTAAAGCGCATGCAAGCATCGTGAAACCTTAAAGAACAATGTCATTTAGCGAGATACAGCGTTCTGTACTGCAATAAGTTGGTGAAAAACTGTGAAATTATGCAAATATCGTAATTGTGAACGAAACAGTGTAATAGAGCGTTTTTCAATACAAGTACGAATGTTAGGTTAGGTTAAGATATGAACCGTCGTAAAACCGCATTAAACAATGTCACTTAGTGAGATGCAGTGTTTTTCACCATTACAAGTCGGGAACTGCGATATCTAATGTGAAAGCGCTTGCAAACGTCGTTAGGTTAGGTTAGGTTAGGTTAGGTTACGTTAGGTTAGGTTTGGTTAGGTTAGGTTAGGTTAGGTTATGTTAGGTTAGGTTGGGTTAGGTTAGGTTAGGTTACGTTAGGTTAAGGTATGAACCGTCGTAAAACCGCATTAAACAATGTCACTTAGTGAGATGCAGTGTTTTTCACCTTTACAAGTTGGGAACTGCGATATCTAATGTGAAAGCGCTTGAAACCGTCGTAAAGTTGTAGAAAGCAATGTAAAGTAGCGAGTAAAACGTTTTCTAACGATAGAAGTGCGAAGGTTATGTTAGGTTGAGTTATGTTAGTTTAAGCTAGGTAGCGTCGTGAAACCACCAAAAACGACGTCATCTAACGAGATAATGTTGTTTTATTGCGAGTACGAAACTGCGATAGGTAAAATGTTGTGAAAGCACACAAAACGGCATGAACAAGCCAAATACTGCGTGTTGTACCGTTACAAGTGCGAAACTGCTATGTTGTGACATTCTCGGTAAAGCGCATGCAAGTATCGTGAAACCTTAAAGAACGATGTCATTTAGCGAGATACAGCGTTCTGTACTGTAATAAGTTGGTGAGAAACTGTGAGGTCAAGCAAATATCGTAATTGTGAACGAAACAGTGTAATTGAGCGTCTTTATATACAAGTGCGAATGTTAGGTTAGGTTGACATATCAACCGTCGTAAAACCGCATTAAACAATGTCACTTAGTGAGATGTAGTGTTTTTCAACATTACAAGTCGGGAACTACGATATCTAATGTGAAAGCGCATGAAACCGTCGTAATCTTGTAGAAAACATTGTAAAGTTGCGAATAAAACGTTTTCTAACAATAGAAGTGCGAAGGTTAGGTTAGGTTAGGTTAGGTTAAGCTAGGTAGCGTCGTGAAACTACCAAAAACGACGTCATCTAACGAGATAGTGTTGTTTTATTGCGAGTATTAAACTGCGATAGGTGAAATGTTGTGAAAGCACACAAAACGGCATGAACAAGCCAAATACTGCGTGTTCTACCATTACAAGTGCGAAACTGCTATATTATGATATTCTCGTTAAAGCGCATGCAAGCATCGTGAAACCTTAAAGAACAATGTCATTTAGCGAGATACAGCGTTCTGTACTGCAATAAGTTGGTGAAAAACTGTGAGGTTATGCAAATATCGTAATTGTGAACGAAACAGTGTAATAGAGCGTTTTTCAATACAAGTACGAATGTTAGGTTAGGTTAAGATATGAACCGTCGTAAAACCGCATTAAACAATGTCACTTAGTGAGATGCAGTGTTTTTCACCATTACAAGTCGGGAACTGCGATATCTAATGTGAAAGCGCTTGCAAACGTCGTTAGGTTAGGTTAGGTTAGGTTAGGTTACGTTAGGTTAGGTTTGGTTAGGTTAGGTTAGGTTAGGTTATGTTAGGTTAGGTTGGGTTAGGTTAGGTTAGGTTACGTTAGGTTAAGGTATGAACCGTCGTAAAACCGCATTAAACAATGTCACTTAGTGAGATGCAGTGTTTTTCACCTTTACAAGTAGGGAACTGCGATATCTAATGTGAAAGCGCTTGAAACTGTCGTAAAGTTGTAGAAAGCAATGTAAAGTAGCGAGTAAAACGTTTTCTAACGATAGAAGTGCGAAGGTTATGTTAGGTTTAGTTATGTTAGTTTAAGCTATGTAGCGTCGTGAAACCACCAAAAACGACGTCATCTAACGAGATATTGTTGTTTTATTGCGAGTACAAAACTGCGATAGGTAAAATGTTGTGAAAGCACACAAAACGGCATGAACAAGCCAAATACTGCGTGTTGTACCGTTACAAGTGCGAAACTGCTATGTTGTGACATTCTCGGTAAAGCGCATGCAAGTATCATGAAACCTTAAAGAACGATGTCATTTAGCGAGATACAGCGTTCTGTACTGTAATAAGTTGGTGAGAAACTGTGAGGTCAAGCAAATATCGTAATTGTGAACGAAACAGTCTAATTGAGCGTTTTTTAATACAAGTGCGAATATTAGGTTAGGTTAAGATATGAACCGTCGTAAAACCGCATTAAACAATGTCACTTAGTGAGATGCAGTGTTTTTCACCATTACAAGTCGGGAACTACGATATCTAATGTGAAAGCGCATGAAACCGTCGTAATCTTGTAGAAAACATTGTAAAGTTGCGAGTAAAACGTTTTCTAACGATAGAAGTGCGAAGGTTAGGTTAGGTTAGGTTAGTTTAAGCTAGGTAGCGTCGTGAAACTACCAAAAACGACGTCATCTAACGAGATAGTGTTGTTTTATTGCGAGTATTAAACTGCGATAGGTGAAATGTTGTGAAAGCACACAAAACGGCATGAACAAGCCAAATACTGCGTGTTCTACCGTTACAAGTGCGAAACTGCTATATTGTGATATTCTCGTTAAAGCGCATGCAAGCATCGTGAAACCTTAAAGAACAATGTCATTTAGCGAGATACAGCGTTCTGTACTGCAATAAGTTGGTGAAAAACTGTGAGGTTATTCAAATATCGTAATTGTGAACAAAACAGTGTAATAGAGCGTTTTTAGATACAAGTGCGAATGTTAGGTTAGGTTAAGATATGAACCGTCGTAAAACCGCAATAAACAATGTCAATTAGTGAGATGCAGTGTTTTTCACCATTAAAAGTGGGGAACTGCGATATCTAATGTGAAAGCGCTTGCAACCGTCGTTAGGTTAGGTTAGGTTAGGTTAGGTTAGGTTTGGTTAGGTTAGGTTAGGTTAGGTTAGATTAGGTTAGGTTGGGTTGAGTTGGGTTAGGTTAGGTTGGGTTAGGTTAGGTTAGGTTACGTTAGGTTAGGTTAGGTTACGTTAGGTTAGGTTAGGTTAGGTTACGTTAGGTTAGGTTAGGTTAGGTAAGGATAATTTGGTTAGGTTAGGTAAGGTTAGGTTAGGTTAGGTTACGTTAGGTTAGGTTAGGTTAGGTTAGGTTACGTTAGGTTATGTTAGGTTAGGTTAGGTTACGTTAGGTTAGGTTAGGTCAGCTAAGGTTAGGTTACGTTAGAATAGGTTAGTTTAGGTTAGGTTACGTTAGGTTAGGTTAAGTTAGGTTAGGTTAGGTTTGGTTAGGTTAGGTTAGGTTAGCTTAGGTTAGGTTAGGTTGGGTTGGGTTGGGTTAGGTTGGGTTAGGTTAGGTTAGGTTAGGTTAGGTTGGGTTAGGTTAGTTTAGGTTAGGTTAGGTTAGGTTGGGGTGGGTTGGCTTAGGTTAGGTTAGGGTGGTAAGGTTAGGTTAGGTTAGGTTAGGTTACGTTAGGTTAAGGTATGAACCGTCGTAAAACCGCATTAAACAATGTCACTTAGTGAGATGCAGTGTTTTTCACCTTTACAAGTTGGGAACTGTGATATCTAATGTGAAAGCACATGAAACCGTCGTAATGTTGTAGAAAGCAATGTAAAGCAGCGAGTAAAACGTTTTCTAACGATAGAAGTGCGAAGGTTATGTTAGGTTGAGTTATGTTAGTTTAAGCTACGTAGCGTCGTGCAATCACCAAAAACGACGTCATCTAACGAGATAGTGTTTTTATTGCGAGTACGAAACTGCGATAGGTAAAATGTTGTGAAAGCACACAAAACGGCATGAACAAGCCAAATACTGCGTGTTCTACCGTTACAAGTGCGAAACTGCTATATTGTGATATTCTCGTTAAAGCGCATGCAAGCATCGTGAAACCTTAAAGAACAATGTCATTTAGCGAGATACAGCGTTCTGTACTGCAATAAGTTGGTGAAAAACTGTGAGGTTATGCAAATATCGTAATTGTGAACAAAACAGTGTAATAGAGCGTTTTTAGATACAAGTGCGAATGTTAGGTTAGGTTAAGATATGGACCGTCGTAAAACCGCATTAAACAATGTCAATTAGTGAGATGCAGTGTTTTCACCATTAAAAGTGGGGAACTGCGATATCTAATGTGAAAGCGCTTGCAACCGTCGTTAGGTTAGGTTAGGTTAGGTTAGGTTAGGTTAGGTTAGGTTAGGTTTGGTTAGGTTAGGTTAGGTTAGGTTAGGTTAGATAAGGTTAGGTTGGGTTGAGTTGGGTTAGGTTAGGTTAGGTTAGGTTAGGTTGGGTTAGGTTAGGTTAGGTTAGGTTACGTTAGGTTAGGTTAGGTTACGTTAGGTTAGGTTAGGTTAGGTTACGTTAGGTTAGGTTAGGTTAGGTAAGGATAATTTGGTTAGGTTAGCTAAGGTTAGGTTAGGTTAGGTTAGGTTGGGTTGGGTGTTGTTGGGTTTGGTTGGGTTGGGTTAGGTTGGGTTAGGTTAGGTTAGGTTACGTTAGGTTAGGTTAGGTTAGGTTACGTTAGGTTAGGTTAGGTTAGGTTAGGTTAGGTCAGGTAAGGTTAGGTTACGTTAGAATAGGTTAGGTTAGGTTAGGTTACGTTAGGTTAGGTTAAGTTAGGTTAGGTTAGGTTTGGTTAGGTTAGGTTAGGTTAGCTTAGGTTAGGTTGGGTTGGGTTGGGTTAGGTTAGGTTAGGTTAGGTTAGGTTAGGTTGGGTTAGGTTAGTTTAGGTTAGGTTAGGTTAGGTTAGGTTGGGTTGGGTTGGGTTAGGTTTGGTTAGGTTAGGTAAGGTTAGGTTAGGTTAGGTTAGGTTACGTTAGGTTAAGGTATGAACCGTCGTAAAACCGCATTAAACAATGTCACTTAGTGAGATGCTGTGTTTTTCACCATTACAAGTCGGGAACTGCGATATCTAAAGTGAAAGCGCATGAAACCGTCGTATTCTTGTAGAAAGCAATGTAAAGCAGCGAGTAAAACTTTTTCTAACGATAGAAGTGCGAAGGTTATGTTAGGTTGAGTTATGTTAGTTTAAGCTACGTAGCGTCGTGAAACCACCAAAAACGACGTCATCTAACGAGATAGTGTTGTTTTATTGCGAGTGCGAAACTGCGATAGGTAAAATGTTGTGAAAGCACACAAAACGGCATGAACAAGCCAAATACTGCGTGTTGTACCGTTACAAGTGCGAAACTGCTATGTTGTGACATTCTCGGTAAAGCGCATGCAAGTATCGTGAAACCTTAAAGAACGATGTCATTTAGCGGGATACAGCGTTCTGTACTGTAATAAGTTGGTGAGAAACTGTGAGGTCAAGCAAATATCGTAATTGTGAACGAAACAGTGTAATTGAGCGTCTTTAGATACAAGTGCGAATGTTAGGTTAGGTTGATATATCAACCGTCGTAAAACCGCATTAAACAATGTCACTTAGTGAGATGTAGTGTTTTTCAACATTACAAGTCGGGAACTACGATATCTAATGTGAAAGCGCATGAAACCGTCGTAATCTTGTAGAAAACATTGTAAAGTTGCGAGTAAAACGTTTTCTAACGATAGAAGTGCGAAGGTTAGGTTAGGTTAGGTTAGTTTAAGCTGGGTAGCGTCGTGAAACTACCAAAAACGACGTCATCTAACGAGATAGTGTTGTTTTATAGCGAGTATTAAACTGCGATAGGTGAAATGTTGTGAAAGCACACAAAACGGCATGAACAAGCCAAATACTGCGTGTTCTACCGTTACAAGTGCGAAACTGCTATATTGTGATATTCTCGTTAAAGCGCATGCAAGCATCGTGAAACCTTAAAGAACAATGTCATTTAGCGAGATACAGCGTTCTGTACTGCAATAAGTTTGTGAAAAACTGTGAGGTTATGCAAATATCGTAATTGTGAACAAAACAGTGTAATAGAGCGTTTTTAGATACAAGTGCGAATGTTAGGTTAGGTTAAGATATGAACCGTCGTAAAACCGCATTAAACAATGTCAATTAGTGAGATGCAGTGTTTTCACCATTAAAGATGGGGAACTGCGATATCTAATGTGAAAGCGCTTGCAACCGTCGTTAGGTTAGGTTAGGTTAGGTTAGGTTAGGTTTGGTTAGGTTAGGTTAGGTTAGGTTAGGTTAGATTAGGTTAGGTTGGGTTGAGTTGGGTTAGGTTAGGTTAGGTTAGGTTGGGTTAGGTTAGGTTAGGTTAGGTTAGGTTACGTTAGGTTAGGTTAGGTTACGTTAGGTTAGGTTAGGTAAGGATAATTTGGTTAGGTTAGGTAAGGTTAGGTTAGGTTAGGTTAGGTTGGGTTGGGTGTTGTTGGGTTGGGTTGGGTTGGGTTAGGTTGGGTTAGGTTAGGATTGGTTACGTTAGGTTAGGTTAGGTTAGGTTAGCTTAGGTTAGGTTAGGTTGGGTTGGGTTGGGTTAGGTTGGGTTAGGTTAGGTTAGGTTAGGTTAGGTTGGGTTAGGTTAGTTTAGGTTAGGTTAAGTTAGGTTAGGTTGGGTTGGGTTGGGTTAGGTTAGGTTAGGTTAGGTAAGGTTAGGTTAGGTTAGGTTAGGTTACGTTAGGTTAAGGTATGAACCGTCGTAAAACCGCATTAAACAATGTCACTTAGTGAGATGCTGTGTTTTTCACCATTACAAGTCGGGAACTGCGATATCTAATGTGAAAGCGCATGAAACCGTCGTAATCTTGTAGAAAACATTGTAAAGTAGCGAATAAAACGTTTTCTAACGATAGAAGTGCGAAGGTTCGGTTAGCTAGGTAGCGTCGTGAAACCACCAAAAACGATGTCATCTAACGAGATGTGTTGTTTTATTGCGAGTACGAAACTGCGATAGGTGAAATATTGGGAAAGCACACAAAATGGCATGAACTAGCCAGATACTGCGTCTTGTGCCGTTACAAGTGCGAAACTGCTTTATTGTGATATTCTCGTTAAAGCGCATGCAAGTATCGTGAAACCTTAAAGAACGATGTCATTTATCGAGATACAGTGTTCTGTACTGTAATAAGTTGGTGAGAAACTGTGAGGTCAAGCAAATATCGTAATTGTGAACGAAACAGTGTAATTGAGCGTCTTTAGATACAAGTGCGAATGTTAGGTTAGGTTGATATATCAACCGTCGTAAAACCGCATTAAACAATGTCACTTAGTGAGATGTAGTGTTTTTCAACATTACAAGTCGGGAACTACGATATCTAATGTGAAAGCGCATGAAACCGTCGTAATCTTGTAGAAAACACTGTAAAGTTGCGAGTAAAACGTTTTCTAACATTAGAAGTGCGAAGGTTAGGTTAGGTTAGGTTAGTTTAAGCTGGGTAGCGTCGTGAAACTACCAAAAACGACGTCATCCAACGAGATAGGGTTGTTTTATAGCGAGTATTAAACTGCGATAGGTGAAATGTTGTGAAAGCACACAAAACGGCATGAACAAGCCAAATACTGCGTGTTCTACCGTTTCAAGTGCGAAACTGCTATATTGTGATATTCTCGTTAAAGCGCATGCAAGCATCGTGAAACCTTAAAGAACAATGTCATTTAGCGAGATACAGCGTTCTGTACTGCAATAAGTTGGTGAAAAACTGTGAGGTTATGCAAATATCGTAATTGTGAACGAAACAGTGTAATAGAGCGTCTTTAGATACAAGTACGAACGTTAGGTTAGGTTAAGATATGAACCGTCGTAAAACCGCATTAAACAATGTCAATTAGTGAGATGCAGTGTTTTTCACCATTAAAAGTGGGGAACTGCGATATCTAATGTGAAAGCGCTTGCAACCGTCGTTAGGTTAGGTTAGGTTAGGTTAGGTTAGGTTAGGTTAGGTTTGGTTAGGTTAGGATAGGTTAGATTAGGTTAGGTTGGGTTGAGTTGGGTTAGGTTAGGTTAGGTTAGGTTAGGTTGGGTTAGGTTAGGTTAGGTTACGTTAGGTTAGGTTCGGTTACGTTAGGTTAGGTTAGGTTGGGTTACGTTAGGTTAGGTTAGGTTAGGTAAGGATAATTTGGTTAGGTTAGGTAAGATTAGGTTAGGTTAGGTTAGGTTGGGTTGGGTGTTGTTGGGTTGGGTTGGGTTGGGTTAGGTTGGGTTAGGTTAGGTTAGGTTACGTTAGGATAGGTTAGGTTAGGTTAGGTTAGGTTATGTTAGGTTAGGTTAGGTTACGTTAGGTTAGGTTAGATCAGGTAAGGTTAGGTTACGTTAGAATAGGTTAGGTTAGGTTAGGTTACGTTAGGTTAGGTTAAGTTAGGTTAGGTTAGGTTTGGTTAGGTTAGGTTAGGTTAGCTTAGGTTAGGTTAGGTTGGGTTGGGTTGGGTTAGGTTGGGTTAGGTTAGGTTAGGTTAGGTTGGGTTAGGTTAGTTTAGGTTAGGTTAGGTTAGGTTAGGTTGGGTTGGGTTGGCTTAGGTTAGGTTAGGGTGGTAAGGTTAGGTTAGGTTAGGTTAGGTTACGTTAGGTTAAGGTATGAACCGTCGTAAAACCGCATTAAACAATGTCACTTAGTGAGATGCAGTGTTTTTCACCATTACAAGTCGGGAGCTGCGATATCTAATGTGAAAGCGCTTGCAAACGTCGTTAGGTTAGGTAAGGTTAGGTTAGGTTACGTTAGGTTAGGTTTGGTTAGGTTAGGTTAGGTTAGGTTATGTTAGGTTAGGTTGGGTTAGGTTAGGTTAGGTTACGTTAGGTTAAGGTATGAACCGTCGTAAAACCGCAATAAACAATGTCACTTAGTGAGATGCAATGTTTTTCACCTTTACAAGTTGGGAACTGCGATATCTAATGTGAAAGCGCTTGAAACCGTCGTAATGTTGTAGAAAGCAATGTAAAGTATCGAGTAAAACGTTTTCTAACGATTGAAATGCGAAGGTTATGTTAGGTTGAGTTATGTTAGTTTAAGCTAGGTAGCGTCGTGAAACCACCAAAAACGACGTCATCTAACGAGATAGTGTTGTTTTATTGCGAGTACGAAACTGCGATAGGTAAAATGTTGTGAAAGCACACAAAACGGCATGAACAAGCCAAATACTGCGTGTTGTACCGTTACAAGTGCGAAACTGCTATGTTGTGACATTCTCGGTAAAGCGCATGCAAGTATCGTGAAACCTTAAAGAACGATGTCATTTAGCGAGATACAGCGTTCTGTACTGTAATAAGTTGGTGAGAAACTGTGAGGTCAAGCAAATATCGTAATTGTGAACGAAACAGTGTAATTGAGCGTCTTTAGATACAAGTGCGAATGTTAAGTTAGGTTGACATATCAACCGTCGTAAAACCGCATTAAACAATGTCACTTAGTGAGATGTAGTGTTTTTCAACATTACAAGTCGGGAACTACGATATCTAATGTGAAAGCGCATGAAACCGTCGTAATTTTGTAGAAAACATTGTAAAGTTGCGAGTTAAACGTTTTCTAACGATAGAAGTGCGAAGGTTAGGTTAGGTTGGGTTTGTTTAAGCTAGGTAGCGTCGTGAAACTACCAAAAACGACGTCATCTAACGAGATAGTGTTGTTTTATTGCGAGTATTAAACTGCGATAGGTGAAATGTTGTGAAAGCACACAAAACGGCATGAACAAGCCAAATACTGCGTGTTCTACCATTACAAGTGCGAAACTGCTATATTATGATATTCTCGTTAAAGCGCATGCAAGCATCGTGAAACCTTAAAGAACAATGTCATTTAGCGAGATACAGCGTTCTGTACTGCAATAAGTTGGTGAAAAACTGTGAGGTTATGCAAATATCGTAATTGTGAACGAAACAGTGTAATAGAGCGTTTTTCAATACAAGTACGAATGTTAGGTTAGGTTAAGATATGAACCGTCGTAAAACCGCATTAAACAATGTCACTTAGTGAGATGCAGTGTTTTTCACCATTACAAGTCGGGAACTGCGATATCTAATGTGAAAGCGCTTGCAAACGTCGTTAGGTTAGGTTAGGTTAGGTTAGGTTACGTTAGGTTAGGTTTGGTTAGGTTAGGTTAGGTTAGGTTATGTTAGGTTAGGTTGGGTTAGGTTAGGTTAGGTTACGTTAGGTTAAGGTATGAACCGTCGTAAAACCGCAATAAACAATGTCACTTAGTGAGATGCAATGTTTTTCACCTTTACAAGTTGGGAACTGCGATATCTAATGTGAAAGCGCTTGAAACCGTCGTAATGTTGTAGAAAGCAATGTAAAGTATCGAGTAAAACGTTTTCTAACGATTGAAATGCGAAGGTTATGTTAGGTTGAGTTATGTTAGTTTAAGCTAGGTAGCGTCGTGAAACCACCAAAAACGACGTCATCTAACGAGATAGTGTTGTTTTATTGCGAGTACGAAACTGCGATAGGTAAAATGTTGTGAAAGCACACAAAACGGCATGAACAAGCCAAATACTGCGTGTTGTACCGTTACAAGTGCGAAACTGCTATGTTGTGACATTCTCGGTAAAGCGCATGCAAGTATCGTGAAACCTTAAAGAACGATGTCATTTAGCGAGATACAGCGTTCTGTACTGTAATAAGTTGGTGAGAAACTGTGAGGTCAAGCAAATATCGTAATTGTGAACGAAACAGTGTAATTGAGCGTCTTTAGATACAAGTGCGAATGTTAAGTTAGGTTGACATATCAACCGTCGTAAAACCGCATTAAACAATGTCACTTAGTGAGATGTAGTGTTTTTCAACATTACAAGTCGGGAACTACGATATCTAATGTGAAAGCGCATGAAACCGTCGTAATTTTGTAGAAAACATTGTAAAGTTGCGAGTTAAACGTTTTCTAACGATAGAAGTGCGAAGGTTAGGTTAGGTTGGGTTTGTTTAAGCTAGGTAGCGTCGTGAAACTACCAAAAACGACGTCATCTAACGAGATAGTGTTGTTTTATTGCGAGTATTAAACTGCGATAGGTGAAATGTTGTGAAAGCACACAAAACGGCATGAACAAGCCAAATACTGCGTGTTCTACCATTACAAGTGCGAAACTGCTATATTATGATATTCTCGTTAAAGCGCATGCAAGCATCGTGAAACCTTAAAGAACAATGTCATTTAGCGAGATACAGCGTTCTGTACTGCAATAAGTTGGTGAAAAACTGTGAGGTTATGCAAATATCGTAATTGTGAACGAAACAGTGTAATAGAGCGTTTTTCAATACAAGTACGAATGTTAGGTTAGGTTAAGATATGAACCGTCGTAAAACCGCATTAAACAATGTCACTTAGTGAGATGCAGTGTTTTTCACCATTACAAGTCGGGAACTGCGATATCTAATGTGAAAGCGCTTGCAAACGTCGTTAGGTTAGGTTAGGTTAGGTTAGGTTACGTTAGGTTAGGTTTGGTTAGGTTAGGTTAGGTTAGGTTATGTTAGGTTAGGTTGGGTTAGGTTAGGTTAGGTTACGTTAGGTTAAGGTATGAACCGTCGTAAAACCGCATTAAACAATGTCACTTAGTGAGATGCAGTGTTTTTCACCTTTACAAGTTGGGAACTGCGATATCTAATGTGAAAGCGCTTGAAACCGTCGTAAAGTTGTAGAAAGCAATGTAAAGTAGCGAGTAAAACGTTTTCTAACGATAGAAGTGCGAAGGTTATGTTAGGTTGAGTTATGTTAGTTTAAGCTAGGTAGCGTCGTGAAACCACCAAAAACGACGTCATCTAACGAGATAATGTTGTTTTATTGCGAGTACGAAACTGCGATAGGTAAAATGTTGTGAAAGCACACAAAACGGCATGAACAAGCCAAATACTGCGTGTTGTACCGTTACAAGTGCGAAACTGCTATGTTGTGACATTCTCGGTAAAGCGCATGCAAGTATCGTGAAACCTTAAAGAACGATGTCATTTAGCGAGATACAGCGTTCTGTACTGTAATAAGTTGGTGAGAAACTGTGAGGTCAAGCAAATATCGTAATTGTGAACGAAACAGTGTAATTGAGCGTCTTTATATACAAGTGCGAATGTTAGGTTAGGTTGACATATCAACCGTCGTAAAACCGCATTAAACAATGTCACTTAGTGAGATGTAGTGTTTTTCAACATTACAAGTCGGGAACTACGATATCTAATGTGAAAGCGCATGAAACCGTCGTAATCTTGTAGAAAACATTGTAAAGTTGCGAATAAAACGTTTTCTAACAATAGAAGTGCGAAGGTTAGGTTAGGTTAGGTTAGGTTAAGCTAGGTAGCGTCGTGAAACTACCAAAAACGACGTCATCTAACGAGATAGTGTTGTTTTATTGCGAGTATTAAACTGCGATAGGTGAAATGTTGTGAAAGCACACAAAACGGAATGAACAAGCCAAATACTGCGTGTTCTACCGTTACAAGTGCGAAACTGCTATATTGTGATATTCTCGGTAAAGCGCATGCAAGTATCGTGAAACCTTAAAGAACGATGTCATTTAGCGAGATACAGCGTTCTGTACTGTAATAAGTTGGTGAGAAACTGTGAGGTCAAGCAAATATCGTAATTGTGAACGAAACAGTGTAATTGAGCGTCTTTAGATACAAGTGCGAATGTTAAGTTAGGTTGACATATCAACCGTCGTAAAACCGCATTAAACAATGTCACTTAGTGAGATGTAGTGTTTTTCAACATTACAAGTCGGGAACTACGATATCTAATGTGAAAGCGCATGAAACCGTCGTAATTTTGTAGAAAACATTGTAAAGTTGCGAGTTAAACGTTTTCTAACGATAGAAGTGCGAAGGTTAGGTTAGGTTGGGTTTGTTTAAGCTAGGTAGCGTCGTGAAACTACCAAAAACGACGTCATCTAACGAGATAGTGTTGTTTTATTGCGAGTATTAAACTGCGATAGGTGAAATGATGTGAAAGCACACAAAACGGCATGAACAAGCCAAATACTGCGTGTTCTACCATTACAAGTGCGAAACTGCTATATTATGATATTCTCGTTAAAGCGCATGCAAGCATCGTGAAACCTTAAAGAACAATGTCATTTAGCGAGATACAGCGTTCTGTACTGCAATAAGTTGGTGAAAAACTGTGAGGTTATGCAAATATCGTAATTGTGAACGAAACAGTGTAATAGAGCGTTTTTCAATACAAGTACGAATGTTAGGTTAGGTTAAGATATGAACCGTCGTAAAACCGCATTAAACAATGTCACTTAGTGAGATGCAGTGTTTTTCACCATTACAAGTCGGGAACTGCGATATCTAATGTGAAAGCGCTTGCAAACGTCGTTAGGTTAGGTTAGGTTAGGTTAGGTTACGTTAGGTTAGGTTTGGTTAGGTTAGGTTAGGTTAGGTTATGTTAGGTTAGGTTGGGTTAGGTTAGGTTAGGTTACGTTAGGTTAAGGTATGAACCGTCGTAAAACCGCATTAAACAATGTCACTTAGTGAGATGCAGTGTTTTTCACCTTTACAAGTTGGGAACTGCGATATCTAATGTGAAAGCGCTTGAAACCGTCGTAAAGTTGTAGAAAGCAATGTAAAGTAGCGAGTAAAACGTTTTCTAACGATAGAAGTGCGAAGGTTATGTTAGGTTGAGTTATGTTAGTTTAAGCTAGGTAGCGTCGTGAAACCACCAAAAACGACGTCATCTAACGAGATAATGTTGTTTTATTGCGAGTACGAAACTGCGATAGGTAAAATGTTGTGAAAGCACACAAAACGGCATGAACAAGCCAAATACTGCGTGTTGTACCGTTACAAGTGCGAAACTGCTATGTTGTGACATTCTCGGTAAAGCGCATGCAAGTATCGTGAAACCTTAAAGAACGATGTCATTTAGCGAGATACAGCGTTCTGTACTGTAATAAGTTGGTGAGAAACTGTGAGGTCAAGCAAATATCGTAATTGTGAACGAAACAGTGTAATTGAGCGTCTTTATATACAAGTGCGAATGTTAGGTTAGGTTGACATATCAACCGTCGTAAAACCGCATTAAACAATGTCACTTAGTGAGATGTAGTGTTTTTCAACATTACAAGTCGGGAACTACGATATCTAATGTGAAAGCGCATGAAACCGTCGTAATCTTGTAGAAAACATTGTAAAGTTGCGAATAAAACGTTTTCTAACAATAGAAGTGCGAAGGTTAGGTTAGGTTAGGTTAGGTTAAGCTAGGTAGCGTCGTGAAACTACCAAAAACGACGTCATCTAACGAGATAGTGTTGTTTTATTGCGAGTATTAAACTGCGATAGGTGAAATGTTGTGAAAGCACACAAAACGGAATGAACAAGCCAAATACTGCGTGTTCTACCGTTACAAGTGCGAAACTGCTATATTGTGATATTCTCGTTAAAGCGCATGCAAGCATCGTGAAACCTTAAAGAACAATGTCATTTAGCGAGATACAGCGTTCTGTACTGCAATAAATTGGTGAAAAACTGTGAGGTTATGCAAATATCGTAATTGTGAACAAAACAGTGTAATAGAGCGTTTTTAGATACAAGTGCGAATGTTAGGTTAGGTTAAGATATGAACCGTTGTAAAACCGCATTAAACAATGTCAATTAGTGAGATGCAGTGTTTTTCACCATTAAAAGTGGGGAACTGCGATATCTAATGTGAAAGCGCTTGCAAACGTCGTTAGGTTAGGTTAGGCTAGGTTAGGTTACGTTAGCTAAGGTTAGGTTAGGTAAGGATAATTTGGTTAGGTTAGGTAAGGTTAGGTTAGGTTAGGTTAGGTTGGGTTGGGTGTTGTTGGGTTGGGTTGGGTTGGGTTAGGTTGGGTTAGGTTAGGTTACGTTAGGTTAGGTTAGGTTAGGTTACGTTAGGTTATGTTAGGTTAGGTTAGGTTACGTTAGGTTAGGTTAGGTCAGGTAAGGTTAGGTTACGTTAGAATAGGTTAGGTTAGGTTAGGTTACGTTAGGTTAGGTTAAGTTAGGTTAGGTTAGGTTTGGTTAGGTTAGGTTAGGTTAGCTTAGGTTAGGTTAGGTTGGGTTGGGTTGGGTTAGGTTGGGTTAGGTTAGGTTAGGTTAGGTTAGGTTGGGTTAGGTTAGTTTAGGTTAGGTTAGGTTAGGTTGGGTTGGGTTGGGTTAGGTTAGGTTAGGTTAGGTAAGGTTAGGTTAGGTTAGGTTAGGTTACGTTAGGTTAAGGTATGAACCGTCGTAAAACCGCATTAAACAATGTCACTTAGTGAGATGCAGTGTTTTTCACCTTTACAAGTTGGGAACTGTGATATCTAATGTGAAAGCGCTTGAAACCGTCGTAATGTTGTAGAAAGCAATGTAAAGTAGCGAGTAAAACGTTTTCTAACGATAGAAGTGCGAAGGTTATGTTAGGTTGAGTTATGTTAGTTTAAGCTAGGTAGCGTCGTGAAACTACCAAAAACAACGTCATCTAACGAGATAGTGTTGTTTTATTGCGAGTACGAAACTGCGATAGGTGAAATGTTGTGAAAGCACACAAAACGGCATGAACAAGCCAAATACTGCGTGTTGTACCGTTACAAGTGCGAAACTGCTATGTTGTGACATTCTAGGTAAAGCGCATGCAAGTATCGTGAAACCTTAAAGAACGATGTCATTTAGCGAGATACAGCGTTCTGTACTGTAATAAGTTGGTGAGAAACTGTGAGGTCAAGCAATATCGTAATTGTGAACGAAACAGTGTAATTGAGCGTCTTTAGATAGAAGTGCGAATGTTAGGTTAGGTTGACATATCAACCATCGTAAAACCGCATTAAACAATGTCACTTAGTGAGATGTAGTGTTTTTCAACATTACAAGTTGGGAACTACGATATCTAATGTGAAAGCGCATGAAACCGTCGAATTCTTGTAGAAAACATTGTAAAGTTGCGAGTAAAACGTTTTCTAACGATAGAAGTGCGAAGGTTAGCTTGAGTTATGTTAGTTTAAGCTATGTAGCGTCGTGAGACCACCAAAAAGGACGTCATCTAACGAGATAGTGTTGTTTTATTGCATGTACGAAACTGCAATAGGTGAAATGTTGTGAAAGTACACAAAACGGCTTGAACAAGCCAGATACTGCGTGTTGTACCGTTACAAGTGCGAAACTGCTATAATGTGATATTCTCGTTAAAGCGCATGCAAGCATCGTGAAACCTTAAAGAACGATGTCATTTAGCGAGATACAGCGTTCTGTACTGCAATAAGTTGGTGAAAAACTGAGGTTATGCAAATATCGTAATTGTGAACGAAACAGTGTAATAGAGCGTTTTTCAATACAAGTACGAATGTTAGGTTAGGTTAAGATATGAACCGTCGTAAAACCGCATTAAACAATGTCACTAAGAGAGATGCAGTGTTTTTCACCTTTACAAGTTGAGAACTGCGATATCTAATGTGAAAGCGCTTGAAACCGTCGTAATGTTGTAGAAAACATTGTAAAGTTGCGAGTAAAACGTTTTCTAACGATAGAAGTGCGAAAGTTAGGTTAGGTTAGGTTAGTTTAAGCTAGGTAGCGTCGTGAAACTACCAAAAACGACGTCATCTAACGAGATAGTGTTGTTTTATTGCGAGTATTAAACTGCGATAGGTGAAATGTTGTGAAACCACACAAAACGGCATGAACAAGCCAAATACTGCGTGTTCTACCGTTACAAGTGCGAAACTGCTATATTGTGATATTCTCGTTAAAGCGCATGCAAGCATCGTGAAACCTTAAAGAACAATGTCATTTAGCGAGATACAGCGTTCTGTACTGCAATAAGTTGGTGAAAAACTGTGAGGTTATGCAAATATCGTAATTGTGAACGAAACAGTGTAATAGAGCGTTTTTCAATACAAGTACGAATGTTAGGTTAGGTTAAGATATGAACCGTCGTAAAACCGCATTAAACAATGTCACTTAGTGAGATGCAGTGTTTTTCACCATCACAAGTCGGGAACTGCGATATCTAATGTGAAAGCGCTTGCAAACGTCGTTAGGTTAGGTTAGGTTAGGTTAGGTTACGTTAGGTTAGGTTTGGTTAGGTTAGGTTAGGTTAGGTTAGGTTAGGTTAGGTTGGGTTAGGTTAGGTTAGGTTAGGTTAGGTTGATATGAACCGTCGTAAAACCGCATTAAACAATGTCACTTAGTGAGATGCAGTGTTTTTCACCTTTACAAGTTGGGAACTGTGATATCTAATATGAAAGTGCTTGAAATTATCGTAATGTTGTAGAAAGCAATGTAAAGTAGCGAGTAAAACGTTTTCTAACGATAGAAGTGCGAAAGTTATGTTAGGTTGAGTTATGTTAGTTTAAGCTAGGTAGCGTCGTGAAACTACCAAATCAACGTCATCTAACGAGATAGTGTTGTTTTATTGCGAGTACGAAACTGCGATAGGTGAAATGTTGTGAAAGCACACAAAACGGCATGAACAGGCCAAATACTGCGTGTTGTACCGTTACAAGTGCGAAACTGCTATGTTGTGATATTCTCATTAAAGCGCATGCAAGCATCGTGAAACCTTAAAGAACGATGTCATTTAGCGAGATACAGCGTTCTGTACTGCAATAAGTTGGTGAAAAACTGTGAGGTTATGCAAATATCCTAATTGTGAACGAAACAGTGTAATAGAGCGTTTTTAATTACAAGTGCGAATATTAGGTTAGGTTAAGATATGAACCGTCGTAAAACCGCATTAAACAATGTCACTTAGTGAGATGCAGTGTTTTTCACCATTACAAGTTGGGAACTGTGATATCTAATGTGAAAGCGCTTGAAACCGTCGTAATGTTGTAGAAAGCAATGTAAAGTAGCGAGTAAAACGTTTTCTAACGATAGAAGTGCGAAGGTTATGTTAGGTTGAGTTATGTTAGTTTAAGCTAGGTAGCGTCGTGAAACTACCAAAAACAACGTCATCTAACGAGATAGTGTTGTTTTATTGCGAGTACGAAACTGCGATAGGTGAAATGTTGTGAAAGCACACAAAACGGCATGAACAAGCCAAATACTGCGTGTTGTACCGTTACAAGTGCGAAACTGCTATGTTGTGACATTCTAGGTAAAGCGCATGCAAGTATCGTGAAACCTTAAAGAACGATGTCATTTAGCGAGATACAGCGTTCTGTACTGTAATAAGTTGGTGAGAAACTGTGAGGTCAAGCAATATCGTAATTGTGAACGAAACAGTGTAATTGAGCGTCTTTAGATAGAAGTGCGAATGTTAGGTTAGGTTGACATATCAACCATCGTAAAACCGCATTAAACAATGTCACTTAGTGAGATGTAGTGTTTTTCAACATTACAAGTTGGGAACTACGATATCTAATGTGAAAGCGCATGAAACCGTCGTAATCTTGTAGAAAACATTGTAAAGTTGCGAGTAAAACGTTTTCTAACGATAGAAGTGCGAAGGTTAGCTTGAGTTATGTTAGTTTAAGCTATGTAGCGTCGTGAGACCACCAAAAAGGACGTCATCTAACGAGATAGTGTTGTTTTATTGCATGTACGAAACTGCAATAGGTGAAATGTTGTGAAAGTACACAAAACGGCTTGAACAAGCCAGATACTGCGTGTTGTACCGTTACAAGTGCGAAACTGCTATAATGTGATATTCTCGTTAAAGCGCATGCAAGCATCGTGAAACCTTAAAGAACGATGTCATTTAGCGAGATACAGCGTTCTGTACTGCAATAAGTTGGTGAAAAACTGAGGTTATGCAAATATCGTAATTGTGAACGAAACAGTGTAATAGAGCGTTTTTCAATACAAGTACGAATGTTAGGTTAGGTTAAGATATGAACCGTCGTAAAACCGCATTAAACAATGTCACTAAGAGAGATGCAGTGTTTTTCACCTTTACAAGTTGAGAACTGCGATATCTAATGTGAAAGCGCTTGAAACCGTCGTAATGTTGTAGAAAACATTGTAAAGTTGCGAGTAAAACGTTTTCTAACGATAGAAGTGCGAAAGTTAGGTTAGGTTAGGTTAGTTTAAGCTAGGTAGCGTCGTGAAACTACCAAAAACGACGTCATCTAACGAGATAGTGTTGTTTTATTGCGAGTATTAAACTGCGATAGGTGAAATGTTGTGAAACCACACAAAACGGCATGAACAAGCCAAATACTGCGTGTTCTACCGTTACAAGTGCGAAACTGCTATATTGTGATATTCTCGTTAAAGCGCATGCAAGCATCGTGAAACCTTAAAGAACAATGTCATTTAGCGAGATACAGCGTTCTGTACTGCAATAAGTTGGTGAAAAACTGTGAGGTTATGCAA
Source organism: Rhipicephalus microplus (assembly GCF_043290135.1). Taxonomy (NCBI): domain Eukaryota; kingdom Metazoa; phylum Arthropoda; class Arachnida; order Ixodida; family Ixodidae; genus Rhipicephalus; species Rhipicephalus microplus. The sequence continues at coordinate 3,915,928 of NW_027464610.1, read as the reverse complement.
ATATCGTAATTGTGAACGAAACAGTGTAATAGAGCGTTTTTCAATACAAGTACGAATGTTAGGTTAGGTTAAGATATGAACCGTCGTAAAACCGCATTAAACAATGTCACTTAGTGAGATGCAGTGTTTTTCACCATCACAAGTCGGGAACTGCGATATCTAATGTGAAAGCGCTTGCAAACGTCGTTAGGTTAGGTTAGGTTAGGTTAGGTTACGTTAGGTTAGGTTTGGTTAGGTTAGGTTAGGTTAGGTTAGGTTAGGTTGGGTTAGGTTAGGTTAGGTTAGGTTAGGTTGATATGAACCGTCGTAAAACCGCATTAAACAATGTCACTTAGTGAGATGCAGTGTTTTTCACCTTTACAAGTTGGGAACTGTGATATCTAATATGAAAGTGCTTGAAATTATCGTAATGTTGTAGAAAGCAATGTAAAGTAGCGAGTAAAACGTTTTCTAACGATAGAAGTGCGAAAGTTATGTTAGGTTGAGTTATGTTAGTTTAAGCTAGGTAGCGTCGTGAAACTACCAAATCAACGTCATCTAACGAGATAGTGTTGTTTTATTGCGAGTACGAAACTGCGATAGGTGAAATGTTGTGAAAGCACACAAAACGGCATGAACAGGCCAAATACTGCGTGTTGTACCGTTACAAGTGCGAAACTGCTATGTTGTGATATTCTCATTAAAGCGCATGCAAGCATCGTGAAACCTTAAAGAACGATGTCATTTAGCGAGATACAGCGTTCTGTACTGCAATAAGTTGGTGAAAAACTGTGAGGTTATGCAAATATCCTAATTGTGAACGAAACAGTGTAATAGAGCGTTTTTTAATACAAGTGCGAATATTAGGTTAGGTTAAGATATGAACCGTCGTAAAACCGCATTAAACAATGTCACTTAGTGAGATGCAGTGTTTTTCACCATTACAAGTCGGGAACTACGATATCTAATGTGAAAGCGCATGGAACCGTCGTAATCTTGTAGAAAACATTGTAAAGTTGCGAGTAAAACGTTTTTTAACGATAGAAGTGCGAAGGTTAGGTTAGGTTAGGTTAGTTTAAGCTAGGTAGCGTCGTGAAACTACCAAAAACGACGTCATCTAACGAGATAGTGTTGTTTTATTGCGAGTATTAAACTGCGATAGGTGAAATGTTGTGAAAGCACACAAAACGGCATGAACAAGCCAAATACTGCGTGTTCTACCGTTACAAGTGCGAAACTGCTATATTGTGATATTCTCGTTAAAGCGCATGCAAGCATCGTGAAACCTTAAAGAACAATGTCATTTAGCGAGATACAGCGTTCTGTACTGTAATAAGTTGGTGAGAAACTGTGAGGTCAAGCAAATATCGTAATTGTGAACGAAACAGTGTAATTGAGCGTCTTTATATACAAGTGCGAATGTTAGGTTAGGTTGACATATCAACCGTCGTAAAACCGCATTAAACAATGTCAATTAGTGAGATGCAGTGTTTTTCACCATTAAAAGTGGGGAACTGCGATATCTAATGTGAAAGCGCTTGCAAACGTCGTGAGGTTAGGTTAGGTTAGGTTAGGTTAGGTTAGGTTAGGTTTGGTTAGGTTAGGTTAGGTTGGGCATGTTAGGTTAGGTTGGGTTAGGTTAGGTTAGGTTACGTTAGGTTAAGGTATGAACCGTCGTAAAACCGCATTAAACAATGTCACTTAGTGAGATGCAGTGTTTTTCACCTTTACAAGTTGGGAACTGCGATATCTAATGTGAAAGCGCTTGAAACCGTCGTAAAGTTGTAGAAAGCAATGTAAAGTAGCGAGTAAAACGTTTTCTAACGATAGAAGTGCGAAGGTTATGTTAGGTTGAGTTATGTTAGTTTAAGCTAGGTAGCGTCGTGAAACCACCAAAAACGACGTCATCTAACGAGATATTGTTGTTTTATTGCGAGTACAAAACTGCGATAGGTAAAATGTTGTGAAAGCACACAAAACGGCATGAACAAGCCAAATACTGCGTGTTGTACCGTTACATGTGCGAAACTGCTATGTTGTGACATTCTCGGTAAAGCGCATGCAAGTATCGTGAAACCTTAAAGAACGATGTCATTTAGCGAGATACAGCGTTCTGTACTGTAATAAGTTGGTGAGAAACTGTGAGGTCAAGCAAATATCGTAATTGTGAACGAAACAGTGTAATTGAGCGTCTTTATATACAAGTGCGAATGTTAGGTTAGGTTGACATATCAACCGTCGTAAAACCGCATTAAACAATGTCACTTAGTGAGATGTAGTGTTTTTCAACATTACAAGTCGGGAACTACGATATCTAATGTGAAAGCGCATGAAATCGTCGTAATCTTGTAGAAAACATTGTAAAGTTGCGAATAAAACGTTTTATAACGATAGAAGTGCGAAGGTTAGGTTAGGTTAGGTTAGGTTAAGCTAGGTAGCGTCGTGAAACTACCAAAAACGACGTCATCTAACGAGATAGTGTTGTTTTATTGCGAGTATTAAACTGCGATAGGTGAAATGTTGTGAAAGCACACAAAACGGAATGAACAAGCCAAATACTGCGTGTTCTACCGTTACAAGTGCGAAACTGCTATATTGTGATATTCTCGTTAAAGCGCATGCAAGCATCGTGAAACCTTAAAGAACAACGTCATTTAGCGAGATACAGCGTTCTGTACTGCAATAAGTTGGTGAAAAACTGTGAGGTTATGCAAATATCGTAATTGTGAACAAAACAGTGTAATAGAGTGTTTTTAGATATAAGTGCGAATGTTAGGTTAGGTTAAGATATGAACCGTCGTAAAACCGCATTAAACAATGTCAATTAGTGAGATGCAGTGTTTTTCACCATTAAAAGTGGGGAACTGCGATATCTAATGTGAAAGCGCTTGCAACCGTCGTTAGGTTAGGTTAGGTTAGGTTAGGTTAGGTTTGGTTAGGTTAGGTTAGGTTAGGTTAGGTTAGATTAGGTTAGGTTGGGTTGAGTTGGGTTAGGTTAGGTTAGGTTAGGTTAGGTTGGGTTAGGTTAGGTTAGGTTAGGTAAGGATAATTTGGTTAGGTTAGGTAAGGTTAGGTTAGGTTAGGTTAGGTTGGGTTGGGTGTTGTTGGGTTGGGTTGGGTTGGGTTAGGTTGGGTTAGGTTAGGTTACGTTAGGTTAGGTTAGGTTAGGTTAGGTTACATTAGGTTATGTTAGGTTAGGTTAGGTTAGGTTAGGTCAGGTAAGGTTAGGTTACGTTAGAATAGGTTAGGTTAGGTTAGGTTACGTTAGGTTAGGTTAAGTTAGGTTAGGTTTGGTTAGGTTAGGTTAGGTTAGCTTAGGTTAGGTTAGGTTGGGTTGGGTTGGGTTAGGTTGGGTTAGGTTAGGTTAGGTTAGGTTGGGTTAGGTTAGGTTAGGTTAGGTTAGGTTGGGTTGGGTTGGGTTAGGTTAGGTTAGGTTAGGTAAGGTGAGGTTAGGTTAGGTTAGGTTACGTTAGGTTAAGGTATGAACCGTCGTAAAACCGCAATAAACAATGTCACTTAGTGAGATGCAGTGTTTTTCACCTTTACAAGTTGGGAACTGTGATATCTAATGTGAAAGCGCTTGAAACCGTCGTAATGTTGTAGAAAGCAATGTAAAGTAGCGAGTAAAACGTTTTCTAACGATAGAAGTGCGAAAGTTATGTTAGGTTGAGTTATGTTAGTTTAAGCTAGGTAGCGTCGTGAAACTACCAAATCATTGTCATCTAACGAGATAGTGTTGTTTTATTGCGAGTACGAAACTGCGATAGGTGAAATGTTGTGAAAGCACACAAAACGGCATGAACGGGCCAAATACTGCGTGTTGTACCGTTACAAGTGCGAAACTGCTATGTTGTGATATTCTCGTTAAAGCGCATGCAAGCATCGTGAAACCTTAAAGAACGATGTCATTTAGCGAGATACAGCGTTCTGTACTGCAATAAGTTGGTGAAAAACTGTGAGGTTATGCAAATATCCTAATTGTGAACGAAACAGTGTAATATAGCGTTTTTTAATACAAGTGCGAATATTAGGTTAGGTTAAGATATGAACCGTCGTAAAACCGCATTAAACAATGTCACTTAGTGAGATGCAGTGTTTTTCACCATTACAAGTCGGGAACTACGATATCTAATGTGAAAGCGCTTGCAAACGTCGTTAGGTTAGGTTAGGTTAGGTTAGGTTAGGTTATGTTAGGTTAGGTTTGGTTAGGTTAGGTTAGGTTAGGTTATGTTAGGTTAGGTTGGGTTAGGTTAGGTTAGGTTACGTTAGGTTAAGGTATGAACCGTCGTAAAACCGCATTAAACAATGTCACTTAGTGAGATGCAGTGTTTTTCACCTTTACAAGTTGGGAACTGTGATATCTAATATGAAAGTGCTTGAAATTATCGTAATGTTGTAGAAAGCAATGTAAAGTAGCGAGTAAAACGTTTTCTAACGATAGAAGTGCGAAAGTTATGTTAGGTTGAGTTATGTTAGTTTAAGCTAGGTAGCGTCGTGAAACTACCAAATCAACGTCATCTAACGAGATAGTGTTGTTTTATTGCGAGTACGAAACTGCGATAGGTGAAATGTTGTGAAAGCACACAAAACGGCATGAACAGGCCAAATACTGCGTGTTGTACCGTTACAAGTGCGAAACTGCTATGTTGTGATATTCTCATTAAAGCGCATGCAAGCATCGTGAAACCTTAAAGAACGATGTCATTTAGCGAGATACAGCGTTCTGTACTGCAATAAGTTGGTGAAAAACTGTGAGGTTATGCAAATATCCTAATTGTGAACGAAACAGTGTAATAGAGCGTTTTTTAATACAAGTGCGAATATTAGGTTAGGTTAAGATATGAACCGTCGTAAAACCGCATTAAACAATGTCACTTAGTGAGATGCAGTGTTTTTCACCATTACAAGTCGGGAACTACGATATCTAATGTGAAAGCGCATGGAACCGTCGTAATCTTGTAGAAAACATTGTAAAGTTGCGAGTAAAACGTTTTTTAACGATAGAAGTGCGAAGGTTAGGTTAGGTTAGGTTAGTTTAAGCTAGGTAGCGTCGTGAAACTACCAAAAACGACGTCATCTAACGAGATAGTGTTGTTTTATTGCGAGTATTAAACTGCGATAGGTGAAATGTTGTGAAAGCACACAAAACGGCATGAACAAGCCAAATACTGCGTGTTCTACCGTTACAAGTGCGAAACTGCTATATTGTGATATTCTCGTTAAAGCGCATGCAAGCATCGTGAAACCTTAAAGAACAATGTCATTTAGCGAGATACAGCGTTCTGTACTGTAATAAGTTGGTGAGAAACTGTGAGGTTATGCAAATATCCTAATTGTGAACGAAACAGTGTAATATAGCGTTTTTTAATACAAGTGCGAATATTAGGTTAGGTTAAGATATGAACCGTCGTAAAACCGCATTAAACAATGTCACTTAGTGAGATGCAGTGTTTTTCACCATTACAAGTCGGGAACTACGATATTGCCGCGCGCTTGATCTGCCAGCGCAAAAGAGGCAGACGAAGTGGCAGTTCCCCTCGTGCCATTGTTCTGTTTTTGGCTGTGCTGAGCCGACCGCTCTTCGGACTTTTGTGAGGACGCCTTAAAAACGTCTCCTGTCTCTTTAACGTGACATTTTAATGGTGGAGGTGCGGGGTAAATTGGCAGGAAAACCCTGCAGCCCAAGTCGGCGGTACTGGCAGTCTCGGTAGAGGTGACCCGCTTCACCGCAGTGGTAGCAAAGCGGTCGTCGGTCGGGCATGCGCCATATGTCGGATTTACGCATGACGGGTCGAGTGTCTGCAAAATAAGGGACCACCTGTGCGGACTGCAGTGTGGCGTACGGGGTTGCGGCTGGTAGTGGGACTGGTGCAGGTGCGTTGTGTTCGAACGTGTCGGTATAAGTGGTGCGCTGGAAACCACTCACTGGGGATGGTGTCGTGGACGACGGAACGGTGCGTCTCAATACGTCTGCGTAGGTCACCCCTAGAGGTTCACTTGAAGTTGCGAACGCCTGAAGTGGTGCAGCAACCTGCGTTGGTGTCTCGCGGCGAGGTGTGCCGAGCGCATGCTGAACTTCGTCACGTATGATGGTGGCGATGCAATTCGTGGAAGGCTGCTGCTGCGCCTGGTTCAGCTGTTGCAGCTGTTGTAGCTCGTCGCGAACAACCGAACGTATCAGCTCGCGAAGCGCTCCCACGTCGGTCGGGAACGAGCCTAGCCCGGTGGTATAGGTAGCATTCACTTGCCGATCGTACTGGTTCCGCTGCTGCAGCGCCTTTTCCATGGCGACGGCTTCAGTGAGGAACTCCGCGACCGTTCTAGGCGGACTACGAATGAGTCCAGCGAAGAGCTGCTCTTTCACACCTCGCATCAAGTGTCGCAGCTTCTTGTCTTCCGGCATGGTTGGATCGGCGCGAGTGAACAGATGAACCATATCCTCCACGTATGTAGCCACACCTTCATTAGGCATCTGCATGCGGGACTGGAGGGCCCTTTCAGCGCGCTCTCGACGATCGAGACTCGAGTACGTTTCTCGGAGCCTGTGACAGAACTCATGCCACGACGTTAGGAGGCCCTTGCGGTTCTGGAACCATGTGCGAGCACCATCCAGAAGACTAAAGTACACATTCTTGAGCTTCGCTACTTCGTCCCACCCGTTGAAATCCGCTACGTACTCGTACTCAGCCAGCCAATCTTCCACATCTTCATAGAGGCCACCACGAAAGGGACTCGGAACACGTGGTTTTTGTAGCGTGTAATGAGTGGGTGCAGCTGCGGGTGCAGCGGTTGGAGCAGCGGCGGCTCCAGCGGTAGGGGAAGCGGTGACAGCAACAGTATTCTCCATACCAGTCGACGTACTTGTACTGTGAGGCACAAACTCGGGGGACAGTCCTCGAATCCTCCGACTGAAACGGTGTACCGGCGTAAGCTCTGGGTTTTGGGTCACGTTCCGGCTGCTAGAAGGAGTCTGTTGCATAGATGAGGTTACCCAGCACCTCCACCATTATGCCGCGAATGCCAGCGCCGAAAATCCCCATCTGTTAAGCCTGCGGGATTACTTCACCCTATCGAGCCACCCAGAACACCCTTCGATCAAGTCGGCATGGACCTCCTGGGTCCGTTTCCCTTGTCATCTTCCGGCAACAAGTGGATAATCGTCGCTACAGATTATCTAACCCGCTATGCTGAAACTAAGGCGCTTCCTAAAAGCACGGCTTGTGAAGTTGCTCAGTTTTTCATCGAGAGAATTGTATTACGCCACGGTGCTCCATCCTGTGTCATCACAGACCGAGGAACAGCGTTTACAGCAAGGCTCCTTGAACAAGTTTTTCAGTTAAGTTACTCCACGCATCGCAAGACAACAGCGTATCACCCTCAGACAAATGGACTGACCGAGCGGCTTAACAAAACGATGACTGATATGCTGTCTATGTACATAGACGTACAGCACAAGACGTGGGATGAAATACTGCCTAACGTAACATTCGCGTATAATACCGCTACGCAAGAGACCACACGATTCACTCCGTTTCGTCTTCTATACGGTCGGGACGTTCAGACGATGTTGGACGCAATGCTCCCATGCGACATTGACAACATCGAGAATCTCGACGAAGATGCTGAGTGTTTCGTGCAACGAGCCGAGGAAGCACGTCAACTAGCCCGCGTAAACATCAAGAAACAACAAGGCGTCGATGCACAGCGCTACAACCGCTGCCACAGACAAGTCGATTATAAACCAGGTGACCAGGTGTTGGTTTGGACCCCTGTGCGCTGCAAAGGTCTCTCTGAGAAGCTTCTCAGTCGGTATTTTGGCCCGTACAAAGTGCTACGACAAGTGAGCGACGTCAATTACGAAGTCCTTCCGGACGGAAGCCAACCACCCCGACGCCGACAGCTACGACCCGAGATTGTGCACGTGGTGCGGTTAAAACCGTACCACACACTGTGACAATGTTTTTTTTTTACGATACACGCTTCGTTTAGCATCGAGGCGATGCTCTTCAGGGAGGAGGGGCAGTGCCGCGCGCTTGATCTGCCAGCGCAAAAGAGGCAGACGAAGTGGCAGTTCCCCTCGTGCCATTGTTCTGTTTTTGGCTGTGCTGAGCCGACCGCTCTTCGGACTTTTGTGAGGACGCCTTAAAAACGTCTCCTGTCTCTTTAACGTGACAATATCTAATGTGAAAGCGCTTGCAAACGTCGTTAGGTTAGGTTAGGTTAGGTTAGGTTAGGTTATGTTAGGTTAGGTTTGGTTAGGTTAGGTTAGGTTAGGTTATGTTAGGTTAGGTTGGGTTAGGTTAGGTTAGGTTACGTTAGGTTAAGGTATGAACCGTCGTAAAACCGCATTAAACAATGTCACTTAGTGAGATGCAGTGTTTTTCACCTTTACAAGTTGGCAACTGCGATATCTAATGTGAAAGCGCTTGAAACCGTCGTAAAGTTGTAGAAAGCAATGTAAAGTAGCGAGTAAAACGTTTTCTAACGATAGAAGTGCGCAGGTTATGTTAGGTTGAGTTATGTTAGTTTAAGCTAGGTAGCGTCGTGAAACCACCAAAAACGACGTCATCTAACGAGATAATGTTGTTTTATTGCGAGTACGAAACTGCGATGGGTAAAATGTTGTGAAAGCACACAAAACGGCATGAACAAGCCAAATACTGCGTGTTGTACCGTTACAAGTGCGAAACTGCTATGTTGTGACATTCTCGGTAAAGCGCATGCAAGTATCGTGACACCTTAAAGAACGATGTCATTTAGCGAGATACAGCGTTCTGTACTGTAATAGGTTGGTGAGAAACTGTGAGGTCAAGCAAATATCGTAATTGTGAACGAAACAGTGTAATTGAGCGTCTTTAGATACAAGTGCGAATGTTAGGTTAGGTTGACATATCAACCGTCGTAAAACCGCATTAAACAATGTCACTTAGTGAGATGTAGTGTTTTTCAACATTACAAGTCGGGAACTACGATATTTAATGTGAAACCGCATGAAACCGTCGTAATCTTGTAGAAAACATTGTAAAGTTGCGAATAAAATGTTTTCTAACGATAGAAGTGCGAAGGTTATGTTAGGTTGAGTTATGTTAGTTTAAGCTAGGTAGCGTCGTGAAACCACCAAAAACGACGTCATCTAACGAGATAGTGTTGTTTTATTGCGAGTACGAAACTGCGATAGGTAAAATGTTGTGAAAGCACACAAAACGGCATGAACAAGCCAAATACTGCGTGTTCTACCGTTACAAGTGCGAAACTGCTATATTGTGATATTCTCGTTAAAGCGCATGCAAGCATCGTGAAACCTTCAAGAACAATGTCATTTAGCGAGATACAGCGTTCTGTACTGCAATAAGTTGGTGAAAAACTGTGAGGTTATGCAAATATCGTAATTTTGAACAAAACAGTGTAATAGAGCGTTTTTAGATACAAGTGCGAATGTTAGGTTAGGTTAAGATATGAACCGTCGTAAAACCGCATTAAACAATGTCAATTAGTGAGATGAAGTGTTTTCACCATTAAAAGTGGGGAACTGCGATATCTAATGTGAAAGCGCTTGCAACCGTCGTTAGGTTAGGTTAGGTTAGGTTAGGTTAGGTTTGGTTAGGTTAGGTTAGGTTAGATTAGGTTAGGTTGGGTTGAGTTGGGTTAGGTTAGGTTAGGTTAGGTTAGGTTGGGTTAGGTTAGGTTAGGTTAGGTTAGGTTACGTTAGGTTAGGTTAGGTTACGTTAGGTTAGGTTAGGTTAGGTTACGTTAGGTTAGGTTAGGTTAGGTAAGGATAATTTGGTTAGGTTAGGTAAGGTTAGGTTAGGTTAGGTTAGGTTGGGTTGGGTGTTGTTGGGTTTGGTTGGGTTGGGTTAGGTTGGGTTAGGTTAGGTTAGGTTACGTTAGGTTAGGTTAGGTTAGGTTAGGTTAGGTCAGGTAAGGTTAGGTTACGTTAGAATAGGTTAGGTTAGGTTACGTTAGGTTAGGTTAAGTTAGGTTAGGTTAGGTTTGGTTAGGTTAGGTTAGGTTAGCTTAGGTTAGGTTAGGTTGGGTTGGGTTGGGTTAGGTTGGGTTAGGTTAGGTTAGGTTAGGTTAGGTTGGGTTAGGTTAGTTTAGGTTAGGTTAGGTTACGTTAGGTTAAGGTATGAACCGTCGTAAAACCGCATTAAACAATGTCACTTAGTGAGATGCTGTGTTTTTCACCATTACAAGTCGGGAACTGCGATATCTAATGTGAAAGCGCATGAAACCGTCGTAATCTTGTAGAAAGCAATGTAAAGCAGCGAGTAAAACGTTTTCTAACGATAGAAGTGCGAAGGTTATGTTAGGTTGAGTTATGTTAGTTTAAGCTACGTAGCGTCGTGAAACCACCAAAAACGACGTCATCTAACGAGATAGTGTTGTTTTATTGCGAGTGCGAAACTGCGATAGGTAAAATGTTGTCAAAGCACACAAAACGGCATGAACAAGCCAAATACTGCGTGTTGTACCGTTACAAGTGCGAAACTGCTATGTTGTGACATTCTCGGTAAAGCGCATGCAAGTATCGTGAAACCTTAAAGAACGATGTCATTTAGCGGGATACAGCGTTCTGTACTGTAATAAGTTGGTGAGAAACTGTGAGGTCAAGCAAATATCGTAATTGTGAACGAAACAGTGTAATTGAGCGTCTTTAGATACAAGTGCGAATGTTAGGTTAGGTTGATATATCAACCGTCGTAAAACCGCATTAAACAATGTCACTTAGTGAGATGTAGTGTTTTTCAACATTAAAAGTGGGGAACTGCGATATCTAATGTGAAAGCGCTTGCAACCGTCGTTAGGTTAGGTTAGGTTAGGTTAGGTTAGGTTTGGTTAGGTTAGGTTAGGTTAGGTTAGGTTAGATTAGGTTAGGTTGGGTTCAGTTGGGTTAGGTTAGGTTAGGTTAGGTTAGGTTGGGTTAGGTTAGGTTAGGTTAGGTTAGGTAAGGATAATTTGGTTAGGTTAGGTAAGGTTAGGTTAGGTTAGGTTAGGTTGGGTTGGGTGTTGTTGGGTTGGGTTGGGTTGGGTTAGGTTGGGTTAGGTTAGGTTACGTTAGGTTAGGTTAGGTTAGGTTAGGTTACATTAGGTTATGTTAGGTTAGGTTAGGTTAGGTTAGGTCAGGTAAGGTTAGGTTACGTTAGAATAGGTTAGGTTAGGTTAGGTTACGTTAGGTTAGGTTAAGTTAGGTTAGGTTTGGTTAGGTTAGGTTAGGTTAGCTTAGGTTAGGTTAGGTTGGGTTGGGTTGGGTTAGGTTGGGTTAGGTTAGGTTAGGTTAGGTTGGGTTAGGTTAGTTTAGGTTAGGTTAGGTTAGGTTAGGTTGGGTTGGGTTGGGTTAGGTTAGGTTAGGTTAGGTAAGGTGAGGTTAGGTTAGGTTAGGTTACGTTAGGTTAAGGTATGAACCGTCGTAAAACCGCAATAAACAATGTCACTTAGTGAGATGCAGTGTTTTTCACCTTTACAAGTTGGGAACTGTGATATCTAATGTGAAAGCGCTTGAAACCGTCGTAATGTTGTAGAAAGCAATGTAAAGTAGCGAGTAAAACGTTTTCTAACGATAGAAGTGCGAAAGTTATGTTAGGTTGAGTTATGTTAGTTTAAGCTAGGTAGCGTCGTGAAACTACCAAATCATTGTCATCTAACGAGATAGTGTTGTTTTATTGCGAGTACGAAACTGCGATAGGTGAAATGTTGTGAAAGCACACAAAACGGCATGAACGGGCCAAATACTGCGTGTTGTACCGTTACAAGTGCGAAACTGCTATGTTGTGATATTCTCGTTAAAGCGCATGCAAGCATCGTGAAACCTTAAAGAACGATGTCATTTAGCGAGATACAGCGTTCTGTACTGCAATAAGTTGGTGAAAAACTGTGAGGTTATGCAAATATCCTAATTGTGAACGAAACAGTGTAATATAGCGTTTTTTAATACAAGTGCGAATATTAGGTTAGGTTAAGATATGAACCGTCGTAAAACCGCATTAAACAATGTCACTTAGTGAGATGCAGTGTTTTTCACCATTACAAGTCGGGAACTACGATATCTAATGTGAAAGCGCTTGCAAACGTCGTTAGGTTAGGTTAGGTTAGGTTAGGTTATGTTAGGTTAGGTTTGGTTAGGTTAGGTTAGGTTAGGTTATGTTAGGTTAGGTTGGGTTAGGTTAGGTTAGGTTACGTTAGGTTAAGGTATGAACCGTCGTAAAACCGCATTAAACAATGTCACTTAGTGAGATGCAGTGTTTTTCACCTTTACAAGTTGGCAACTGCGATATCTAATGTGAAAGCGCTTGAAACCGTCGTAAAGTTGTAGAAAGCAATGTAAAGTAGCGAGTAAAACGTTTTCTAACGATAGAAGTGCGCAGGTTATGTTAGGTTGAGTTATGTTAGTTTAAGCTAGGTAGCGTCGTGAAACCACCAAAAACGACGTCATCTAACGAGATAATGTTGTTTTATTGCGAGTACGAAACTGCGATGGGTAAAATGTTGTGAAAGCACACAAAACGGCATGAACAAGCCAAATACTGCGTGTTGTACCGTTACAAGTGCGAAACTGCTATGTTGTGACATTCTCGGTAAAGCGCATGCAAGTATCGTGACACCTTAAAGAACGATGTCATTTAGCGAGATACAGCGTTCTGTACTGTAATAGGTTGGTGAGAAACTGTGAGGTCAAGCAAATATTGTAATTGTGAACGAAACAGTGTAATTGAGCGTCTTTAGATACAAGTGCGAATGTTAGGTTAGGTTGACATATCAACCGTCGTAAAACCGCATTAAACAATGTCACTTAGTGAGATGTAGTGTTTTTCAACATTACAAGTCGGGAACTACGATATTTAATGTGAAACCGCATGAAACCGTCGTAATCTTGTAGAAAACATTGTAAAGTTGCGAATAAAATGTTTTCTAACGATAGAAGTGCGAAGGTTATGTTAGGTTGAGTTATGTTAGTTTAAGCTAGGTAGCGTCGTGAAACCACCAAAAACGACGTCATCTAACGAGATAGTGTTGTTTTATTGCGAGTACGAAACTGCGATAGGTAAAATGTTGTGAAAGCACACAAAACGGCATGAACAAGCCAAATACTGCGTGTTCTACCGTTACAAGTGCGAAACTGCTATATTGTGATATTCTCGTTAAAGCGCATGCAAGCATCGTGAAACCTTCAAGAACAATGTCATTTAGCGAGATACAGCGTTCTGTACTGCAATAAGTTGGTGAAAAACTGTGAGGTTATGCAAATATCGTAATTTTGAACAAAACAGTGTAATAGAGCGTTTTTAGATACAAGTGCGAATGTTAGGTTAGGTTAAGATATGAACCGTCGTAAAACCGCATTAAACAATGTCAATTAGTGAGATGAAGTGTTTTCACCATTAAAAGTGGGGAACTGCGATATCTAATGTGAAAGCGCTTGCAACCGTCGTTAGGTTAGGTTAGGTTAGGTTAGGTTAGGTTTGGTTAGGTTAGGTTAGGTTAGGTTAGATTAGGTTAGGTTGGGTTGAGTTGGGTTAGGTTAGGTTAGGTTAGGTTAGGTTGGGTTAGGTTAGGTTAGGTTAGGTTAGGTTAGGTTAGGTTACGTTAGGTTAGGTTAGGTTAGGTTACGTTAGGTTAGGTTAGGTTAGGTAAGGATAATTTGGTTAGGTTAGGTAAGGTTAGGTTAGGTTAGGTTAGGTTGGGTTGGGTGTTGTTGGGTTTGGTTGGGTTGGGTTAGGTTGGGTTAGGTTAGGTTAGGTTACGTTAGGTTAGGTTAGGTTAGGTTAGGTCAGGTAAGGTTAGGTTACGTTAGAATAGGTTAGGTTAGGTTAGGTTAGGTTAGGTAAGGATAATTTGGTTAGGTTAGGTAAGGTTAGGTTAGGTTAGGTTAGGTTGGGTTGGGTGTTGTTGGGTTTGGTTGGGTTGGGTTAGGTTGGGTTAGGTTAGGTTAGGTTACGTTAGGTTAGGTTAGGTTAGGTTAGGTCAGGTAAGGTTAGGTTACGTTAGAATAGGTTAGGTTAGGTTAGGTTAGGTTACGTTAGGTTAGGTTAAGTTAGGTTAGGTTAGGTTTGGTTAGGTTAGGTTAGGTTAGCTTAGGTTAGGTTAGGTTGGGTTGGGTTGGGTTAGGTTGGGTTAGGTTAGGTTAGGTTAGGTTAGGTTGGGTTAGGTTAGTTTAGGTTAGGTTAGGTTAGGTTAGGTTGGGTTGGATCGGGTTAGGTTTGGTTAGGTTAGGTAAGGTTAGGTTAGGTTAGGTTAGGTTACGTTAGGTTAAGGTATGAACCGTCGTAAAACCGCATTAAACAATGTCACTTAGTGAGATGCTGTGTTTTTCACCATTACAAGTCGGGAACTGCGATATCTAATGTGAAAGCGCATGAAACCGTCGTAATCTTGTAGAAAGCAATGTAAAGCAGCGAGTAAAACGTTTTCTAACGATAGAAGTGCGAAGGTTATGTTATAGCACCGAAAGGCGGGCGAGTTGGAACTTATCCATAGTGGGCAGCGCACAAAAGGAAACACACAAGAGAAGGAATCAGGACAAGCGCTGGTCTAACAACTGAAAGTTTTATTTGAAAGAAAGCATATATATACATGTGTACACAGAAAATCAAGTGCTACGCAAGATTACTTCCGATCAATGAAACCAATCTCCTGTTCAGATAAAGAAACAGATGGCTGGCTAACGCAAATGCCAACACTCTTCGCCATGTGGTAAGCCTCAGCAATCTCACGTGTCCTTTGATTATGATGGCGGTCGATGATTGCGGTTTGCTCAAAAGAAGGAATACAACCGCAATCGCGGCAATGGCTGGCGAGGTGAGACAGAACCCCACCCTTTAAAGAATTTTCATGCTCCCGTAGCCTAATATTAATACATCTACCGGTCTGTCCTATGCAGACACTCCCGCACGAGCAAGGAATTTTATAGACTACCCCGGTCGAACATGCGGTATACTTCTTAACGTGCTTGATTGAACAAGTGTTATCAACCGCCCTCGTAATTCCCTTAACGCGTCTATGAATCTTGCCACATAAGCTACCCAATTTATTCCCACTTGAAAAAACAACGTCAACCCCATACTGCCCCCCAACTTTCTTTAATCTATGTGAAATGGAATGTACATAGGGAATCACTGCAAAACGCTTTTGCTCGCGTTGAGAGGTTGCTGGTTGGTTGGTGGGCTGCGCGTTACTATTTACTTTCTTTAGCAAACGCTCGGAAGCAGAAACGAGAAAGGCGGTGGGAAAACCCGCTGTCTTGAGCCGATCACACTGATTACGAAAGCTTTCCTCTGTGGCATGGAAACAAGATTTTGCGACCGCTGCGTGAAGGCATGAAGTGACTATACCATTTTTTACCAGTTTAGAATGAGCAGATTTAAAGTTTAGGAGGGGTTTAGCCGACCTGGGAGCGTATAACCAACAGACATGCGCATCCTGGAATCGCAATGTTAGGTCAAGGAACTGAAGCTCATTCTTTTCATTGGGAACCTCACACGTAAACTGAAGACCCTGCCCCCTTTCCCTAAATGCCTTGAGAATGTTCACCTTATCATGTAAGCTACTAACACTATCCAAAAAAACCAAGTAATCATCCACATACCTAAATATACGAGTCCCCCAACCCTCAAAATCTCTTTCTAGATCGCGATCAATTCTACTCAACAAAATGTCACTTAGGACCGGGGCAACTCTGGAACCTATGCATACACCTGAGGCCTGAACAAACAAATCCCCTTGCCAAGAAACAAAAGTAGAATCAAGATAAAAACGAAGAAGTTCAAGGAAACTTTGAACAGAAATACCACATTTGTCAACAAACCGCGTTTCTTCATTTAGTTCAGTGATAGTTTCCTTAACACATAGTAACAGAAAATTATGCGGCAGTGAGTAGAACAGGTCCTGAACATCGACACTGAAGGCAGACTTTTTTTCCAAAGGTTCTGATTACCCAAGAAATCAACAACCTGTAGTGAATTCCTAACCAAGAATGGATCCACTAAATTCAACGAGCTGAGGTGGGTTTGCAAGTAGCCCGAGACAACGTGTTGCCACGAGCCACGCTCCGACACAATTGCCCGAAAGGGTACATCGGGTTTATGCGTCTTGGCGGAGAAGAACACCTGCAACTCCAGGCTTTTTGAATTCTTCGCCAAGGACCTCAGTCGTTCAAGCTTTAGGTCTGACAATAATGCCAATGCCTTCTTCTTAACAGAAGCCGGCTTACAAGTGACTGGTTTGAAGTTTTTTTGCATTGCTTGAACAGCCTTATCCTGAAACATGCCCGCGGGCATCACGACGAAGGATCCTTCCTTATCTGACACCAAAAGCCGCAAATCACTTGCGGCAAAAGAGTTTACTAAGCGTCGCGACTGGCCATCTCGACTGAATCTCGTACTGCACTTGGAAACCACATCAATACACTGTTTCAAACAAAAGGATCGGTTAGGCTCAGAAACCTGGTTAGCAACGGAATGAGTCATTGCCAATTTTTCCGTGGCGGTGAGCTTTGGTTCAAAGGCAAATTTGGGACCAAGCCCCAGAAATTCCTGGTCATATTCTTCAATGTGGGCACCTCCAAGAAGCACAACCCGACCTGTACCTTTTTTCGCCTTCGGTCGTGGTGGTAGCGTCACCAGCACAGCCCTCCAAAGGTACTCAGTCGCCGCGTCCGGCGACTGAGTTGCCCCGGTCCTAAGTGACATTTTGTTGAGTAGAATTGATCGCGATCTAGAAAGAGATTTTGAGGGTTGGGGGACTCGTATATTTAGGTATGTGGATGATTACTTGGTTTTTTTGGATAGTGTTAGTAGCTTACATGATAAGGTGAACATTCTCAAGGCATTTAGGGAAAGGGGGCAGGGTCTTCAGTTTACGTGTGAGGTTCCCAATGAAAAGAATGAGCTTCAGTTCCTTGACCTAACATTGCGATTCCAGGATGCGCATGTCTGTTGGTTATACGCTCCCAGGTCGGCTAAACCCCTCCTAAACTTTAAATCTGCTCATTCTAAACTGGTAAAAAATGGTATAGTCACTTCATGCCTTCACGCAGCGGTCGCAAAATCTTGTTTCCATGCCACAGAGGAAAGCTTTCGTAATCAGTGTGATCGGCTCAAGACAGCGGGTTTTCCCACCGCCTTTCTCGTTTCTGCTTCCGAGCGTTTGCTAAAGAAAGTAAATAGTAACGCGCAGCCCACCAACCAACCAGCAACCTCTCAACGCGAGCAAAAGCGTTTTGCAGTGATTCCCTATGTACATTCCATTTCACATAGATTAAAGAAAGTTGGGGGGCAGTATGGGGTTGACGTTGTTTTTTCAAGTGGGAATAAATTGGGTAGCTTATGTGGCAAGATTCATAGACGCGTTAAGGGAATTACGAGGGCGGTTGATAACACTTGTTCAATCAAGCACGTTAAGAAGTATACCGCATGTTCGACCGGGGTAGTCTATAAAATTCCTTGCTCGTGCGGGAGTGTCTGCATAGGACAGACCGGTAGATGTATTAATATTAGGCTACGGGAGCATGAAAATTCTTTAAAGGGTGGGGTTCTGTCTCACCTCGCCAGCCATTGCCGCGATTGCGGTTGTATTCCTTCTTTTGAGCAAACCGCAATCATCGACCGCCATCATAATCAAAGGACACGTGAGATTGCTGAGGCTTACCACATGGCGAAGAGTGTTGGCATTTGCGTTAGCCAGCCATCTGTTTCTTTATCTGAACAGGAGATTGGTTTCATTGATCGGAAGTAATCTTGCGTAGCACTTGATTTTCTGTGTACACATGTATATATATGCTTTCTTTCAAATAAAACTTTCAGTTGTTAGACCAGCGCTTGTCCTGATTCCTTCTCTTGTGTGTTTCCTTTTGTGCGCTGCCCACTATGGAAGGTTATGTTAGGTTGAGTTATGTTAGTTTAAGCTACGTAGCGTCGTGAAACCACCAAAAACGACGTCATCTAACGAGATAGTGTTGTTTTATTGCGAGTGCGAAACTGCGATAGGTAAAATGTTGTCAAAGCACACAAAACGGCATGAACAAGCCAAATACTGCGTGTTGTACCGTTACAAGTGCGAAACTGCTATGTTGTGACATTCTCGGTAAAGCGCATGCAAGTATCGTGAAACCTTAAAGAACGATGTCATTTAGCGGGATACAGCGTTCTGTACTGTAATAAGTTGGTGAGAAACTGTGAGGTCAAGCAAATATCGTAATTGTGAACGAAACAGTGTAATTGAGCGTCTTTAGATACAAGTGCGAATGTTAGGTTAGGTTGATATATCAACCGTCGTAAAACCGCATTAAACAATGTCACTTAGTGAGATGTAGTGTTTTTCAACATTACAAATCGGGAACTACGATATCTAATGTGAAAGCGCATGAAACCGTCGTAATCTTGTAGAAAACATTGTAAAGTTGCGAGTAAAACGTTTTCTAACGATAGAAGTGCGAATGTTAGGTTAGGTTAGGTTAGTTTAAGCTAGGTAGCGTCGTGAAACTACCAGAAACGACGTCATCTAACGAGATAGTGTTGTTTTATTGCGAGTATTAAACTGCGATAGGTGAAATGTTGTGAAAGCACACAAAACGGCATGAACAAGCCAAATACTGCGTGTTCTACCGTTACAAGTGCGAAACTGCTATATTGTGATATTCTCGTTAAAGCGCATGCAAGCATCGTGAAACCTTAAAGAACAATGTCATTTAGCGAGATACAGCGTTCTGTACTGCAATAAGTTGGTGAAAAACTGAGGTTATGCAAATATCGTAATTGTGAACAAAACAGTGTAATAGAGCGTTTTTAGATACAAGTGCGAATGTTAGGTTAGGTTAAGATATGAACCGTCGTAAAACCACAATAAACAATGTCAATTAGTGAGATGCAGTGTTTTTCACCATTAAAAGTGGGGAACTGCGATATCTAATGTGAAAGCGCTTGCAACCGTCGTTAGGTTAGGTTAGGTTAGGTTAGGTTTGGTTAGGTTAGGTTAGGTTAGGTTAGATTAGGTTAGGTTGGTTTGAGTTGGGTTAGGTTAGGTTGGGTTAGGTTAGGTTAGGTTACGTTAGGTTAGGTTAGGTTACGTTAGGTTAGGTTAGGTTAGGTTACGTTAGGTTAGGTTAGGTTAGGTAAGGATAATTTGCTTAGGTTAGGTAAGGTTAGGTTAGGTTAGGTTAGGTTAGGTTGGGTGTTGTTGGGTTGGGTTGGGTTAGGTTGGGTTAGGTTAGGTTAGGTTACGTTAGGTTAGGTTAGGTTAGGGTACGTTAGGTTATGTTAGGTTAGGTTAGGTTACGTTAGGTTAGGTTAGGTCAGCTAAGGTTAGGTTACGTTAGAATAGGTTAGTTTAGGTTAGGTTACGTTAGGTTAGGTTAAGTTAGGTTAGGTTAGGTTTGGTTAGGTTAGGTTAGGTTAGCTTAGGTTAGGTTAGGTTGGGTTGGGTTGGGTTAGGTTGGGTTAGGTTAGGTTAGGTTAGGTTGGGTTAGGTTAGTTTAGGTTAGGTTAGGTTAGGTTGGGTTGGGTTGGCTTAGGTTAGGTTAGGGTGGTAAGGTTAGGTTAGGTTAGGTTAGGTTACGTTAGGTTAAGGTATGAACCGTCGTAAAACCGCATTAAACAATGTCACTTAGTGAGATGCAGTGTTTTTCACCTTTACAAGTTGGGAACTGTGATATCTAATGTGAAAGCGCTTGAAACCGTCGTAATGTTGTAGAAAGCAATGTAAAGTAGCGAGTAAAACGTTTTCTAACGATAGAAGTGCGAAAGTTATGTTAGGTTGAGTTATGTTAGTTTAAGCTAGGTAGCGTCGTGAAACTACCAAATCAACGTCATCTAACGAGATAGTGTTGTTTTATTGCGAGTACGAAACTGCGATAGGTGAAATGTTGTGAAAGCACACAAAACGGCAAGAACAGGCCAAATACTGCGTGTTGTACCGTTACAAGTGCGAAACTGCTATGTTGTGATATTCTCGTTAAAGCGCATGCAAGCATCGTGAAACCTTAAAGAACGATGTCATTTAGCGAGATACAGCGTTCTGTACTGCAATAAGTTGGTGAAAAACTGTGAGGTTATGCAAATATCCTAATTGTGAACGAAACAGTGTAATAGAGCGTTTTTTAATACAAGTGCGAATATTAGGTTAGGTTAAGATATGAACCGTCGTAAAACCGCATTAAACAATGTCACTTAGTGAGATGCAGTGTTTTTCACCATTACAAGTCGGGAACTACGATATCTAATGTGAAAGCGCTTGCAAACGTCGTTAGGTTAGGTTAGGTTAGGTTAGGTTAGGTTAGGTTAGGTTATGTTAGGTTTGGTTAGGTTAGGTTAGGTTAGGTTATGTTAGGTTAGGTTGGGTTAGGTTAGGTTAGGTTACGTTAGGTTAAGGTATGAACCGTCGTAAAACCGCATTAAACAATGTCACTTAGTGAGATGCAGTGTTTTTCACCTTTACAAGTTGGGAACTGCGATATCTAATGTGAAAGTGCTTGAAACCGTCGTAAAGTTGTAGAAAGCAATGTAAAGTAGCGAGTAAAACGTTTTCTAACGATAGAAGTGCGCAGGTTATGTTAGGTTGAGTTGTTAGTTTAAGCTAGGTAGCGTCGTGAAACTACCAAATCAACGTCATCTAACGAGATAGTGTTGTTTTATTGCGAGTACGAAACTGCGATAGGTGAAATGTTGTGAAAGCACACAAAACGGCATGAACAGGCCAAATTCTGCGTGTTGTATTGTTACAAGTGCGAAACTGCTATGTTGTGATATTCTCGTTAAAGCGCATGCAAGCATCGTGAAACCTTAAAGAACGATGTCATTTAGCGAGATACAGCGTTCTGTACTGCAATAAGTTGGTGAAAAACTGTGAGGTTATGCAAATATCCTAATTGTGAACGAAACAGTGTAATAGAGCGTTTTTTAATACAAGTGCGAATATTAGGTTAGGTTAAGATATGAACCGTCGTAAAACCGCATTAAACAATGTCACATAGTGAGATGCAGTGTTTTTCACCATTACAAGTCGGGAACTACGATATCTAATGTGAAAGCGCATAAAACCGTCGTAATCTTGTAGAAAACATTGTAAAGTTGCGAGTAAAACGTTTTCTAACGATAGAAGTGCGAAGGTTAGGTTAGGTTAGGTTAGTTTAAGCTAGGTAGCGTCGTGAAACTACCAAAAACGACGTCATCTAACGAGATAGTGTTGTTTTATTGCGAGTATTAAACTGCGATAGGTGAAATGTTGTGAAAGCACACAAAACGGCATGAACAAGACAAATACTGCGTGTTCTACCGTTACAAGTGCGAAACTGCTATATTGTGATATTCTCGTTAAAGCGCATGCAAGCATCGTGAAACCTTAAAGAACAATGTCATTTAGCGAGATACAGCGTTCTGTACTGCAATAAGTTGGTGAAAAACTGTGAGGTTATGCAAATATCGTAATTGTGAACAAAACAGTGTAATAGAGCGTTTTTAGATACAAGTGCGAATGTTAGGTTAGGTTAAGATATGAACCGTCGTAAAACCACAATAAACAATGTCAATTAGTGAGATGCTGTGTTTTTCACCATTAAAAGTGGGGAACTGCGATATCTAATGTGAAAGCGCTTGCAACCGTCGTTAGGTTAGGTTAGGTTAGGTTAGGTTTGGTTAGGTTAGGTTAGGTTAGCTTAGGTTAGGTTAGGTTGGGTTGGGTTGGGTTAGGTTGGGTTAGGTTAGGTTAGGTTAGGTTAGGTTGGGTTAGGTTAGTTTAGGTTAGGTTGGGTTGGGTTAGGTTGGGTTAGGTTAGGTTAGGTTAGGTTAGGTTAGGTTGGGTTAGGTTAGTTTAGGTTAGGTTAGGTTAGGTTAGGTTGGGTTGGGTTGGCTTAGGTTAGGTTAGGGTGGTAAGGTTAGGTTAGGTTAGGTTAGGTTACGTTAGGTTAAGGTATGAACCGTCGTAAAACCGCATTAAACAATGTCACTTAGTGAGATGCAGTGTTTTTCACCTTTACAAGTTGGGAACTGTGATATCTAATGTGAAAGCGCTTGAAACCGTCGTAATGTTGTAGAAAGCAATGTAAAGTAGCGAGTAAAACGTTTTCTAACGATAGAAGTGCGAAAGTTATGTTAGGTTGAGTTATGTTAGTTTAAGCTAGGTAGCGCGTGAAACTACCAAATCAATGTCATCTAACGAGATAGTGTTGTTTTATTGCGAATACGAAACTGCGATAGGTGAAATGTTGTGAAAGCACACAAAACGGCAAGAACATGCCAAATACTGCGTGTTGTACCGTTACAAGTGCGAAACTGCTATGTTGTGATATTCTCGTTAAAGCGCATGCAAGCATCGTGAAACCTTAAAGAACGATGTCATTTAGCGAGATACAGCGTTCTGTACTGCAATAAGTTGGTGAAAAACTGTGAGGTTATGCAAATATCCTAATTGTGAACGAAACAGTGTAATAGAGCGTTTTTTAATACAAGTGCGAATATTAGGTTAGGTTAAGATATGAACCGTCGTAAAACCGCATTAAACAATGTCACATAGTGAGATGCAGTGTTTTTCACCATTACAAGTCGGGAACTACGATATCTAATGTGAAAGCGCATAAAACCGTCGTAATCTTGTAGAAAACATTGTAAAGTTGCGAGTAAAACGTTTTCTAACGATAGAAGTGCGAAGGTTAGGTTAGGTTAGGTTAGTTTAAGCTAGGTAGCGTCGTGAAACTACCAAAAACGACGTCATCTAACGAGATAGTGTTGTTTTATTGCGAGTATTAAACTGCGATAGGTGAAATGTTGTGAAAGCACACAAAACGGCATGAACAAGACAAATACTGCGTGTTCTACCGTTACAAGTGCGAAACTGCTATATTGTGATATTCTCGTTAAAGCGCATGCAAGCATCGTGAAACCTTAAAGAACAATGTCATTTAGCGAGATACAGCGTTCTGTACTGCAATAAGTTGGTGAAAAACTGTGAGGTTATGCAAATATCGTAATTGTGAACAAAACAGTGTAATAGAGCGTTTTTAGATACAAGTGCGAATGTTAGGTTAGGTTAAGATATGAACCGTCGTAAAACCACAATAAACAATGTCAATTAGTGAGATGCTGTGTTTTTCACCATTAAAAGTGGGGAACTGCGATATCTAATGTGAAAGCGCTTGCAACCGTCGTTAGGTTAGGTTAGGTTAGGTTAGGTTTGGTTAGGTTAGGTTAGGTTAGCTTAGGTTAGGTTAGGTTGGGTTGGGTTGGGTTAGGTTGGGTTAGGTTAGGTTAGGTTAGGTTAGGTTGGGTTAGGTTAGTTTAGGTTAGGTTGGGTTGGGTTAGGTTGGGTTAGGTTAGGTTAGGTTAGGTTAGGTTAGGTTGGGTTAGGTTAGTTTAGGTTAGGTTAGGTTAGGTTAGGTTGGGTTGGGTTGGCTTAGGTTAGGTTAGGGTGGTAAGGTTAGGTTAGGTTAGGTTAGGTTACGTTAGGTTAAGGTATGAACCGTCGTAAAACCGCATTAAACAATGTCACTTAGTGAGATGCAGTGTTTTTCACCTTTACAAGTTGGGAACTGTGATATCTAATGTGAAAGCGCTTGAAACCGTCGTAATGTTGTAGAAAGCAATGTAAAGTAGCGAGTAAAACGTTTTCTAACGATAGAAGTGCGAAAGTTATGTTAGGTTGAGTTATGTTAGTTTAAGCTAGGTAGCGCGTGAAACTACCAAATCAATGTCATCTAACGAGATAGTGTTGTTTTATTGCGAATACGAAACTGCGATAGGTGAAATGTTGTGAAAGCACACAAAACGGCAAGAACATGCCAAATACTGCGTGTTGTACCGTTACAAGTGCGAAACTGCTATGTTGTGATATTCTCGTTAAAGCGCATGCAAGCATCGTGAAACCTTAAAGAACGATGTCATTTAGCGAGATACAGCGTTCTGTACTGCAATAAGTTGGTGAAAAACTGTGAGGTTATGCAAATATCCTAATTGTGAACGAAACAGTGTAATAGAGCGTTTTTTAATACAAGTGCGAATATTAGGTTAGGTTAAGATATGAACCGTCGTAAAACCGCATTAAACAATGTCACTTAGTGAGATGCAGTGTTTTTCACCATTACAAGTCGGGAACTACGATATCTAATGTGAAAGCGCTTGCAAACGTCGTTAGGTTAGGTTAGGTTAGGTTAGGTTAGGTTTGGTTGGGTTAGGTTAGGTTAGGTTAGATTAGGTTAGGTTGCGTTGAGTTGGGTTAGGTTAGGTTGGGTTAGGTTAGGTTAGGTTACGTTAGGTTAAGGTATGAACCGTCGTAAAACCGCATTAAACAATGTCACTTAGTGAGATGCAGTGTTTTTCACCTTTACAAGTAGGGAACTGCGATATCTAATGTGAAAGCGCTTGAAACCGTCGTAAAGTTGTAGAAAGCAATGTAAAGTAGCGAGTAAAACGTTTTCTAACGATAGAAGTGCGAAGGTTATGTTAGGTTTAGTTATGTTAGTTTAAGCTATGTAGCGTCGTGAAACCACCAAAAACGACGTCATCTAACGAGATATTGTTGTTTTATTGCGAGTACAAAACTGCGATAGGTAAAATGTTGTGAAAGCACACAAAACGGCATGAACAAGCCAAATACTGCGTGTTGTACCGTTACAAGTGCGAAACTGCTATGTTGTGACATTCTCGGTAAAGCGCATGCAAGTATCATGAAACCTTAAAGAACGATGTCATTTAGCGAGATACAGCGTTCTGTACTGTAATAAGTTGGTGAGAAACTGTGAGGTCAAGCAAATATCGTAATTGTGAACGAAACAGTGTAATTGAGCGTCTTTATATACAAGTGCGAATGTTAGGTTAGGTTGACATATCAACCGTCGTAAAACCGCATTAAACAATGTCACTTAGTGAGATGTAGTGTTTTTCAACATTACAAGTCGGGAACTACGATATCTAATGTGAAAGCGCATGAAACCGTCGTAATCTTGTAGAAAACATTGTAAAGTTGCGAATAAAACGTTTTCTAACGATAGAAGTGCGAAGGTTAGGTTAGGTTAGGTTAGGTTAAGCTAGGTAGCGTCGTGAAACTACCAAAAACGACGTCATCTAACGAGATAGTGTTGTTTTATTGCGAGTATTAAACTGCGATAGGTGAAATGTGAAAGCACACAAAACGGAATGAACAAGCCAAATACTGCGTGTTCTACCGTTACAAGTTCGAAACTGCTATATTGTGATATTCTCGTTAAAGCGCATGCAAGCATCGTGAAACCTTAAAGAACAATGTCATTTAGCGAGATACAGCGTTCTGTACTGCAATAAGTTGGTGAAAAACTGTGAGGTTATGCAAATATCGTAATTGTGAACAAAACAGCGTAATAGAGCGTTTTTAGATATAAGTGCGAATTTTAGGTTAGGTTAAGATATGAACCGTCGTAAAACCGCATTAAACAATGTCAATTAGTGAGATGCAGTGTTTTTCACCATTAAAAGTGGGGAACTGCGATATCTAATGTGAAAGCGCTTGCAACCATCGTTAGGTTAGGTTAGGTTAGGTTAGGTTAGGTTAGGTTTGGTTAGGTTAGGTTAGGTTAGGTTAGGTTAGATTAGGTTAGGTTGGGTTGAGTTGGGTTAGGTTAGGTTGGGTTACGTTAGGTTAGGTTAGGTTAGGTTACGTTAGGTTAGGTTAGGTTACGTTAGGTTAGGTTAGGTTACGTTAGGTTAGGTTAGGTTAGGTAAGGATAATTTGGTTAGGTTAGGTAAGGTTAGGTTAGGTTAGGTTAGGTTGGGTTGGGTGTTGTTGGGTTGGGTTGGGTTGGGTTAGGTTGGGTTAGGTTAGGTTACGTTAGGTTAGGTTAGGTTAGGTTACGTTAGGTTATGTTAGGTTAGGTTAGGTTACGTTAGGTTAGGTTAGGTCAGGTAAGGTTAGGTTACGTTAGAATAGGTTAGGTTAGGTTAGGTTAGGTTAGGTTAGGTTAGGTTTGGTTAGGTTAGGTTAGGTTAGCTTAGGTTAGGTTAGGTTGGGTTGGGTTGGGTTAGGTTAGGTTGGGTTAGGTTAGGTTAGGTTAGGTTAGGTTGGGTTAGGTTTGTTTAGGTTAGGTTAGGTTAGGTTAGGTTGGGTTCGGTTGGGTTGGGTTAGGTTAGGTTAGGTTAGGTAAGGTTAGGTTAGGTTAGGTTAGGTTACGTTAGGTTAAGGTATGAACCGTCGTAAAACCGCAATAAACAATGTCACTTAGTGAGATGCAGTGTTTTTCACCTTTACAAGTTGGGAACTGTGATATCTAATGTGAAAGCGCTTGAAACTGTCGTAATGTTGTAGAAAGCAATGTAAAGTAGCGAGTAAAACGTTTTCTAACGATAGAAGTGCGAAGGTTATGTTAGGTTGAGTTATGATAGTTTAAGCTAGGTAGCGTCGTGAAACTACCAAAAACAACGTCATCTAACGAGATAGTGTTCTTTTATTGCGAGTACGAAACTGCGATAGGTGAAATGTTGTGAAAGCACACAAAACGGCATGAACAAGCCAAATACTGCGTGTTGTACCGTTACAAGTGCGAAACTGCTATGTTGTGATATTCTCGTTAAAGCGCATGCAAGCATCGTGAAACCTTAAAGAACGATGTCATTTAGCGAGATACAGCGTTCTGTACTGCAATAAGTTGGTGAAAAACTGTGAGGTTATGCAAATATCGTAATTGTGAACAAAACAGTGTAATAGAGCGTTTTTCAATACAAGTGCGAATGTTAGGTTAGGTTGACATATCAACCGTCGTAAAACCGCATTAAACAATGTCACTTAGTGAGATGTAGTGTTTTTCAACAGTACAAGTCGGGAACTACGATATCTAATGTGAAAGCGCATGAAACCGTCGTAATCTTGTAGAAAACATTGTAAAGTTGCGAGTAAAACGTTTTCTAACAATAGAAGTGCGAAGGTTAGGTTAGGTTAGGTTAGTTTAAGCTAGGTAGCGTCATGAAACTACCAAAAACGACGTCATCTAACGAGATAGTGTTGTTTTATTGCAAGTATTAAACTGCGATAGGTGAAATGTTGTGAAAGCACACAAAACGGCATGAACAAGCCAAATACTGCGTGTTCTACCGTTACAAGTGCTAAACTGCTATATCTTGATATTCTCGTTAAAGCGCATGCAAGCATCGTGAAACCTTAAAGAACAATGTCATTTAGCGAGATACAGCGTTCTGTACTGCAATAAGTTGGTGAAAAACTGTGAGGTTATGCAAATATCGTAATTGTGAACAAAACAGTGTAATAGAGCGTTTTTAGATACAAGTGCGAATGTTAGGTTAGGTTAAGATATGAACCGTCGTAAAACCGCAATAAACAATGTCAATTAGTGAGATGCAGTGTTTTTCACCATTAAAAGTGGGGAACTGCGATATCTAATGTGAAAGCGCTTGCAACCGTCGTTAGGTTAGGTTAGGTTAGGTTAGGTTAGGTTTGGTTAGGTTAGGTTAGGTTAGGTTAGATTAGGTTAGGTTGGGTTGAGTTGGGTTAGGTTAGGTTGGGTTAGGTTAGGTTAGGTTACGTTAGGTTAGGTTAGGTTACGTTAGGTTAGGTTAGGTTAGGTTACGTTAGGTTAGGTTAGGTTAGGTAAGGATAATTTGGTTAGGTTAGGTAAGGTTAGGTTAGGTTAGGTTAGGTTGGGTTGGGTGTTGTTGGTGTGATGTGTGGTGCGCGTTCAAAGTGCGCGCCTTCGAAAAGTGCGCGTCACGAAAAAAAAAAAACAAAAGGAGAAATACCAGAGTGCACGTGCGGTGCTGCTTAAACAAGAATGACGACGTTAAAGAGCGTCAAGCACGAGGATGCGTGGCAGGACGTGAAGTAAACAAAAGGTAAAACATCCAATGGGCAGCGAACACGGAGATTTCAAGGCCCAATGGCTTGACACCACGAAACAGCAGTATCTCCAATGAGAACGAGACAAGTGAGCCAGAGCTGAAGCAGGAGCCTGGGGGGACCAGAGCAAGGGGAATTCGAGGCAGGCAGTGCAAGCGGAAGGTCGTCACCGGACCGGGCGCTGAAGATGGGCCGTTGGGTTCCGGACCCGAGCCTACAGGACTTCCACCGGCCGGGGCCTCCTGCTGTCGGGTTCCCGCTCCAAAGGACCGTGGCCATCCGGTCCTGAACTCCTTTCCAGAGCCTGCGGACTTCGGTTCCGGCAGGCGAGCTACAGCCGTCGGGCTCCGGGCCCGAGCTGTGCGCCCAGCTGCTTGACTAGGTCGACCCTAGTTCCCGGACGCGTCGCCACCAGCCTGCGTTCTCCCGTCTCCGACGTGTCCACGCTCCTCAAGCCGAAACCATCACGATTTGGTAGGGCTTTTCGACGTGTCGCCAGCAGCCAGCGTTCCCTCGTCCTCGTCCAGCCCACGCATTGACGCAGGAGTCACGGCGTTCCGGTTTCTCATCACCGCCGAAAACCAACTTGTGGGTGAGACTGCACCGATACTCTTGCGCTACTCCCATCACTCAGCCCCTTTCGAACGTTAGGTTTAGTTACTGACTTTGAACGTTCTTGTTGGGTGTTTACAGATGTGTTTCGTCATGTCCAGTCAACTGTTTATTAAGTGTTTTGTTTTGTGAGGAATCTTTGCCTTTTTACTTTTCAATTAAACTTTTTGTGTGTTTCTTGGAAACCGAACGGCTTTGTCCTTATTAACAAAACTCTCTGAGGCTCAGCCCGGGAGAAAAACAAATCAGCAACAAGAACCCGCATCACAAATTGGCGTCCACGGCAGGACAAAGTCGTTTGTTTTTCCAGTAGATTTTTTGACGCGGTTAACACGATGACGAACACGTGGGAGTTAATTGAGTTGGCGGATAAAATGGGACTGACGGGAGCGGAGTTTAGAGTATGGTACGAGGAGCGGATGGAGAGGGAGCGTGAGCAACGGGCTGCAGAACGAAAGGCGGCGAAGGAAAAGCTTGAATTGGTGCTTAGAGCTAAGAAGGAGGAGCTAGAGCGCGTAACGCGTGAAAATAAAGTGTTGCTAGAGCGTCAGACACGCATACTGAAGCAGCAGCTCCAATTAGAGAGGGTGGACTTCGAGCGGCGACTCGAGCTTGCGATGGCGAAAAGGGGGCAGCTGGCGATGCAGAAGGTCGAGCAAGCGGTGAATGTTTGCTCCGATAGCAGCGTTTGCTGGAGGGAAGTCGATTCCTGCAAGGTTGGCCTCGAACCTCGCGACAGCCTTACTTCGGAGCGAGAAGCTCAGATAGAGGAAGGCAGAGAGGTGGACAGCCAAGAAGGCAGGAGTCATGAGGAGTTTGTTGAAGCGACGGAAAGCTTCTCTGGCTGGGAACATATTACTTCCGTTAGCTGCTTGGGGACCTCTGAGAGGCCAAGCACCTATGAAGAAGAGCGCCTGGATATGGGCGACCTAGAAGCTGTGGAAAATGTTGTGGAGCAAAGCTTCGATAGCAGGGAACAAAGAAGTTCCATTCAGAATGAGGTGTGTATCAGAACGTCTCAAAGGCCGAGCACATTTCGGGAAGGGGTAGGGCTACCTCTCAATAGCTCCATGGAAGGAGCGCTAGAACGTCATTGGGAAGATGGCAGCGAATGCCATGAAGGCTCTGATATAGTGGCCACTGATTGTTTTGTACCGACAGAGGTAGCAGCAGGCACCACGTCAATGGTCCTAGACCATACGTATATCTCACTCAGAGAGAGAGGGGATTCTAGTTCACAGGATAGCGTAACTGCTATTTGTCCGAGAAAACACGATGGGAGTGCTGAAGCACTCTTCAAAATAAACAGTATCGAATCGGAGGTGGGCTCGATAGTAGGTATGGAGAATGCCAGACAGGGTCTTGAACCTGAGAACGTGATTGGTTTTGAACCTATAATTAAGTCCACTCAAGATGAGCTGTATAATGACCGAGCACAACGGCATCCCTTCTCAAGAATCCAGGAACCTCACACGCTTGTCGGAGCGTTTGGGCTTGCTGAGGGCACCCCGAGCTTGTGTTCATTAGATGGTGAACTAAAAGAAAGCATTTGTGTGAGAGATTGTGGCATTTGGACATTCGTGTCTCAGTGCGTTTCGTGTCGACGCCGACGGCTCGAGACCGCGCCCTGTTCCTCTGTGACCGGTAAGCGTTCATGTGGCCGGCGGGGGCGCAGACACGCGTTTCAGCGAAAGTGCATAAAAGCATGTTTGCCACAGTTACTTTCGAAACGTGCGAGAAGGGCAGTGCGTCTGGTTTGGGACGCGATAACCTGAGTGTAGGGTTAGAAAACCGGTAGCTCTTTCTGGACTTCGACTTTTAGATGCGGACACAAGTAGCTTTGTCCATAGTCGATTTTGTAGTAAAAAGGTTTATTCCGGGTTTCAGAACTTTTAAATGCAATTGGGTGAATCTAAAGTTTAAGTATGGACATTTGGACGATGTAGCGAACTGTAGCCCGGTGATGTGTTGAACTGCGTGGTGCAAATATGTGGTTTAATTGTGACGTAGTGCAGAACGCGCACTCATCGGCAGTTTTTTTTTTCTAAAAAAAAAAAAAAAAAACTTGAATAAAAGGGGGGCGTATGTGATGTGTGGTGCGCGTTCAAAGTGCGCGCCTTCGAAAAGTGCGCGTCACGAAAAAAAAAAACAAAAGGAGAAATACCAGAGTGCACGTGCGGTGCTGCTTAAACAAGAATGACGACGTTAAAGAGCGTCAAGCACGAGGATGCGTGGCAGGACGTGAAGTAAACAAAAGGTAAAACATCCAATGGGCAGCGAACACGGAGATTTCAAGGCCCAATGGCTTGACACCACGAAACAGCAGTATCTCCAATGAGAACGAGACAAGTGAGCCAGAGCTGAAGCAGGAGCCTGGGGGGACCAGAGCAAGGGGAATTCGAGGCAGGCAGTGCAAGCGGAAGGTCGTCACCGGACCGGGCGCTGAAGATGGGCCGTTGGGTTCCGGACCCGAGCCTACAGGACTTCCACCGGCCGGGGCCTCCTGCTGTCGGGTTCCCGCTCCAAAGGACCGTGGCCATCCGGTCCTGAACTCCTTTCCAGAGCCTGCGGACTTCGGTTCCGGCAGGCGAGCTACAGCCGTCGGGCTCCGGGCCCGAGCTGTGCGCCCAGCTGCTTGACTAGGTCGACCCTAGTTCCCGGACGCGTCGCCACCAGCCTGCGTTCTCCCGTCTCCGACGTGTCCACGCTCCTCAAGCCGAAACCATCACGATTTGGTAGGGCTTTTCGACGTGTCGCCAGCAGCCAGCGTTCCCTCGTCCTCGTCCAGCCCACGCATTGACGCAGGAGTCACGGCGTTCCGGTTTCTCATCACCGCCGAAAACCAACTTGTGGGTGAGACTGCACCGATACTCTTGCGCTACTCCCATCACTCAGCCCCTTTCGAACGTTAGGTTTAGTTACTGACTTTGAACGTTCTTGTTGGGTGTTTACAGATGTGTTTCGTCATGTCCAGTCAACTGTTTATTAAGTGTTTTGTTTTGTGAGGAATCTTTGCCTTTTTACTTTTCAATTAAACTTTTTGTGTGTTTCTTGGAAACCGAACGGCTTTGTCCTTATTAACAAAACTCTCTGAGGCTCAGCCCGGGAGAAAAACAAATCAGCAACAAGAACCCGCATCACAGTTGGGTTGGGTTGGGTTGGGTTAGGTTGGGTTAGGTTAGGTTAGGTTACGTTAGGTTAGGTTAGGTTAGGTTACGTTTGGTTATGTTAGGTTAGGTTAGGTTACGTTAAGTTAGGTTAGGTCAGCTAAGGTTAGGTTACGTTAGAATAGGTTAGTTTAGGTTAGGTTACGTTAGGTTAGGTTAAGTTAGGTTAGGTTAGGTTTGGTTAGGTTAGGTTAGGTTAGCTTAGGTTAGGTTAGGTTGGGTTGGGTTGGGTTAGGTTGGGTTAGGTTAGGTTAGGTTAGGTTAGGTTGGGTTAGGTTAGTTTAGGTTAGGTTAGGTTAGGTTAGGTTGGGGTGGGTTGGCTTAGGTTAGGTTAGGGTGGTAAGGTTAGGTTAGGTTAGGTTAGGTTACGTTAGGTTAAGGTATGAACCGTCGTAAAACCGCATTAAACAATGTCACTTAGTGAGATGCAGTGTTTTTCACCTTTACAAGTTGGGAACTGTGATATCTAATGTGAAAGCGCTTGAAACCGTCGTAATGTTGTAGAAAGCAATGTAAAGTAGCGAGTAAAACGTTTTCTAACGATAGAAGTGCGAAAGTTATGTTAGGTTGAGTTATGTCAGTTTAAGCTAGGTAGCGTCGTGAAACTACCAAATCAACGTCATCTAACGAGATAGTGTTGTTTTATTGCGAGTACGAAACTGCGATAGGTGAAATGTTGTGAAAGCACACAAAACGGCATGAACAGGCCAAATACTGCGTGTTGTACCGTTACAAGTGCGAAACTGCTATGTTGTGATATTCTCGTTAAAGCGCATGCAAGCATCGTGAAACCTTAAAGAACGATGTCATTTAGCGAGATACAGCGTTCTGTACTGCAATAAGTTGGTGAAAAACTGTGAGGTTATGCAAATATCCTAATTGTGAACGAAACAGTGTAATAGAGCGTTTTTAATTACAATTGCGAATATTAGGTTAGGTTAAGATATGAACCGTCGTAAAACCGCATTAAACAATGTCACTTAGTGAGATGCAGTGTTTTTCACCATTACAAGTCGGGAACTACGATATCTAATGTGAAAGCGCATGAAACCGTCGTAATCTTGTAGAAAACATTGTAAAGTTGCGAGTAAAACGTTTTCTAACGATAGAAGTGCGAAGGTTAGGTTAGGTTAGGTTAGTTTAAGCTAGGTAGCGTCGTGAAACTACCAAAAACGACGTCATCTAACGAGATAGTGTTGTTTTATTGCGAGTATTAAACTGCGATAGGTGAAATGTTGTGAAAGCACACAAAACGGCATGAACAAGCCAAATACTGCGTGTTCTACCGTTACAAGTGCGAAACTGCTATATTGTGATATTCTCGTTAAAGCGCATGCAAGCATCGTGAAACCTTAAAGAACAATGTCATTCAGCGAGATACAGCGTTCTGTACTGCAATAAGTTGGTGAAAAACTGTGAGGTTATTCAAATATCGTAATTGTGAACAAAACAGTGTAATAGAGCGTTTTTAGATACAAGTGCGAATGTTAGGTTAGGTTAAGATATGAACCGTCGTAAAACCGCAATAAACAATGTCAATTAGTGAGATGCAGTGTTTTTCACCATTAAAAGTGGGGAACTGCGATATCTAATGTGAAAGCGCTTGCAACCGTCGTTAGGTTAGGTTAGGTTAGGTTAGGTTTGGTTAGGTTAGGTTAGGTTAGGTTAGATTAGGTTAGGTTGGTTTGAGTTGGGTTAGGTTAGGTTGGGTTAGGTTAGGTTAGGTTACGTTAGGTTAGGTTAGGTTACGTTAGGTTAGGTTAGGTTAGGTAAGGATAATTTGCTTAGGTTAGGTAAGGTTAGGTTAGGTTAGGTTAGGTTGGGTGTTGTTGGGTTGGGTTGGGTTGGGTTGGGTTGGGTTAGGTTGGGTTAGGTTAGGTTAGGTTACGTTAGGTTAGGTTAGGTTAGGTTACGTTAGGTTATGTTAGGTTAGGTTAGGTTACGTTAGGTTAGGTTAGGTCAGCTAAGGTTAGGTTACGTTAGAATAGGTTAGTTTAGGTTAGGTTACGTTAGGTTAGGTTAAGTTAGGTTAGGTTAGGTTTGGTTAGGTTAGGTTAGGTTAGCTTAGGTTAGGTTAGGTTGGGTTGGGTTGGGTTAGGTTGGGTTAGGTTAGGTTAGGTTAGGTTAGGTTGGGTTAGGTTAGTTTAGGTTAGGTTAGGTTAGGTTAGGTTGGGTTGGGTTGGCTTAGGTTAGGTTAGGGTGGTAAGGTTAGGTTAGGTTAGGTTAGGTTACGTTAGGTTAAGGTATGAACCGTCGTAAAACCGCATTAAACAATGTCACTTAGTGAGATGCAGTGTTTTTCACCTTTACAAGTTGGGAACTGCGATATCTAATGTGAAAGCGCTTGAAACCGTCGTAAAGTTGTAGAAAGCAATGTAAAGTAGCGAGTAAAACGTTTTCTAACGATAGAAGTGCGCAGGTTATGTTAGGTTGAGTTATGTTAGTTTAAGCTAGGTAGCGTCGTGAAACTACCAAATCAACGTCATCTAACGAGATAGTGTTGTTTTATTGCGAGTACGAAACTGCGATAGGTGAAATGTTGTGAAAGCACACAAAACGGCATGAACAGGCCAAATACTGCGTGTTGTATCGTTACAAGTGCGAAACTGCTATGTTGTGATATTCTCGTTAAAGCGCATGCAAGCATCGTGAAACCTTAAAGAACGATGTCATTTAGCGAGATACAGCGTTCTGTACTGCAATAAGTTGGTGAAAAACTGTGAGGTTTCACATATCCTAATTGTGAACGAAACAGTGTAATAGAGCGTTTTTTAATACAAGTGCGAATATTAGGTTAGGTTAAGATATGAACCGTCGTAAAACCGCATTAAACAATGTCACATAGTGAGATGCAGTGTTTTTCACCATTACAAGTCGGGAACTACGATATCTAATGTGAAAGCGCATAAAACCGTCGTAATCTTGTAGAAAACATTGTAAAGTTGCGAGTAAAACGTTTTCTAACGATAGAAGTGCGAAGGTTAGGTTAGGTTAGGTTAGTTTAAGCTAGGTAGCGTCGTGAAACTACCAAAAACGACGTCATCTAACGAGATAGTGTTGTTTTATTGCGAGTATTAAACTGCGATAGGTGAAATGTTGTGAAAGCACACAAAACGGCATGAACAAGCCAAATACTGCGTGTTCTACCGTTACAAGTGCGAAACTGCTATATTGTGATATTCTCGTTAAAGCGCATGCAAGCATCGTGAAACCTTAAAGAACAATGTCATTTAGCGAGATACAGCGTTCTGTACTGCAATAAGTTGGTGAAAAACTGTGAGGTTATGCAAATATCGAAATTGTGAACAAAACAGTGTAATAGAGCGTTTTTAGATACAAGTGCGAATGTTAGGTTAGGTTAAGATATGAACCGTCGTAAAACCACAATAAACAATGTCAATTAGTGAGATGCAGTGTTTTTCACCATTAAAAGTGGGGAACTGCGATATCTAATGTGAAAGCGCTTGCAACCGTCGTTAGGTTAGGTTAGGTTAGGTTAGGTTAGGTTTGGTTAGGTTAGGTTAGGTTAGGTTAGATTAGGTTAGGTTGGTTTGAGTTGGGTTAGGTTAGGTTGGGTTAGGTTAGGTTAGGTTACGTTAGGTTAGGTTAGGTTACGTTAGGTTAGGTTAGGTTAGGTTACGTTAGGTTAGGTTAGGTTAGGTAAGGATAATTTGCTTAGGTTAGGTAAGGTTAGGTTAGGTTAGGTTAGGTTAGGTTGGGTGTTGTTGGGTTGGGTTGGGTTGGGTTAGGTTGGGTTAGGTTAGGTTAGGTTACGTTAGGTTAGGTTAGGTTACGTTAGGTTATGTTAGGTTAGGCTAGGTTACGTTAGGTTAGGTTAGGTCAGCTAAGGTTAGGTTACGTTAGAATAGGTTAGTTTAGGTTAGGTTACGTTAGGTTAGGTTAAGTTAGGTTAGGTTAGGTTTGGTTAGGTTAGGTTAGGTTAGCTTAGGTTAGGTTAGGTTGGGTTGGGTTGGGTTAGGTTGGGTTAGGTTAGGTTAGGTTAGGCTAGGTTAGGTTGGGTTAGGTAAGTTTAGGTTAGGTTAGGTTAGGTTGGGTTGGGTTGGCTTAGGTTAGGTTAGGGTGGTAAGGTTAGGTTAGGTTAGGTTAGGTTACGTTAGGTTAAGGTATGAACCGTCGTAAAACCGCATTAAACAATGTCACTTAGTGAGATGCAGTGTTTTTCACCTTGACAAGTTGGGAACTGTGATATCTAATGTGAAAGCGCTTGAAACCGTCGTAATGTTGTAGAAAGCAATGTAAAGTAGCGAGTAAAACGTTTTCTAACGATAGAAGTGCGAAAGTTATGTTAGGTTGAGTTATGTTAGTTTAAGCTAGGTAGCGTCGTGAAACTACCAAATCAACGTCATCTAACGAGATAGTGTTGTTTTATTGCGAGTACGAAACTGCGATAGGCGAAATGTTGTGAAAGCACACAAAACGGCAAGAACAGGCCAAATACTGCGTGTTGTACCGTTACAAGTGCGAAACTGCTATGTTGTGATATTCTCGTTAAAGCGCATGCAAGCATCGTGAAACCTTAAAGAACGATGTCATTTAGCGAGATACAGCGTTCTGTACTGCAATAAGTTGGTGAAAAACTGTGAGGTTATGCAAATATCCTAATTGTGAACGAAACAGTGTAATAGAGCGTTTTTTAATACAAGTGCGAATATTAGGTTAGGTTAAGATATGAACCGTCGTAAAACCGCATTAAACAATGTCACTTAGTGAGATGCAGTGTTTTTCACCATTACAAGTCGGGAACTACGATATCTAATGTGAAAGCGCTTGCAAACGTCGTTAGGTTAGGTTAGGTTAGGTTAGGTTATGTTAGGTTTGGTTAGGTTAGGTTAGGTTAGGTTATGTTAGGTTAGGTTGGGTTAGGTTAGGTTAGGTTACGTTAGGTAAAGGTATGAACCGTCGTAAAACCGCATTAAACAATGTCACTTAGTGAGATGCAGTGTTTTTCACCTTTACAAGTTGGGAACTGCGATACCTAATGTGAAAGCGCTTGAAACCGTCGTAAAGTTGTAGAAAGCAATGTAAAGTAGCGAGTAAAACGTTTTCTAACGATAGAAGTGCGCAGGTTATGTTAGGTTGAGTTATGTTAGTTTAAGCTAGGTAGCGTCGTGAAACTACCAAATCAACGTCATCTAACGAGATAGTGTTGTTTTATTGCGAGTACGAAACTGCGATAGGTGAAATGTTGTGAAAGCACACAAAACGGCATGAACAGGCCAAATACTGCGTGTTGTATCGTTACAAGTGCGAAACTGCTATGTTGTGATATTCTCGTTAAAGCGCATGCAAGCATCGTGAAACCTTAAAGAACGATGTCATTTAGCGAGATACAGCGTTCTGTACTGCAATAAGTTGGTGAAAAACTGTGAGGTTATGCAAATATCGTAATTGTGAACAAAACAGCGTAATAGAGCGTTTTTAGATATAAGTGCGAATTTTAGGTTAGGTTAAGATATGAACCGTCGTAAAACCGCATTAAACAATGTCAATTAGTGAGATGCAGTGTTTTTCACCATTAAAAGTGGGGAACTGCGATATCTAATGTGAAAGCGCTTGCAACCATCGTTAGGTTAGGTTAGGTTAGGTTAGGTTAGGTTAGGTTTGGTTAGGTTAGGTTAGGTTAGGTTAGGTTAGATTAGGTTAGGTTGGGTTGAGTTGGGTTAGGTTAGGTTGGGTTATGTTAGGTTAGGTTAGGTTAGGTTACGTTAGGTTAGGTTAGGTTACGTTAGGTTAGGTTAGGTTACGTTAGGTTAGGTTAGGTTAGGTAAGGATAATTTGGTTAGGTTAGGTAAGGTTAGGTTAGGTTGGGTTGGGTGTTGTTTGTTGTGAGTGAAGTGCGCGAGTCAAGTGACTTTCAAATTTGGCGCGTAAGATGAACTACTGACAATGTGTGCAAGATGGCGTATTGCGCCAGTGCGGCGAACACTGGCGATTGGAAAAAGAAGAAAATTCAAGGGAATGGGAGAAAAATCCAGAGCCAGGGCATCGAAGAACGAGGAAGAGGAGATTCGGGCTCGTGCTTGGAAGAAGGAGGCTAGGGTGCGGCGTGCGACCTCGTCGGGTGCGAGTACCTCCTGGGCGTCAGGGCATCCACCTAGCTGGCGACTGTTTCCACGGGGTCCTGGTGACCATTCAACCGCAGCGGCTATTGGCGAATCCTTGGCAAGACCTTGGTCTGATGTTCGAGCGGAAGACAGCGCAGCAGATGACGTCTACCGGGAGCGGGAGCAAGCCGTCGGGCTACGGGCCCGAGCTTATGCACTCTCACCACGGCAGCTTCCCCAATGGACTATTGAAGGGCGTGAACCGCTGGTGAGCCGTACCCGTCTTCTCTCGCGTCCGGACTCAAACACGAGGACTTTAACGAAAAGGACTGTTTAGACTCTTAGAGGTTTCCGCTCGCTAACGAAACTGACAGTGCTAATTAGTTAACATTTTTCTGATCTTAGTATTTTCCTTTTGGTGGTTTTTTTTTGTGTGTTTGCGAAAGTATAATTTTTTTTGGCAAATCAAACGCTCACTTCCTTTTCTCGTGAGAGATTAACGTTTCACAGCTAGCTCGACTGGCTTTATTTACTGAACCTGTCACAAATTGGCGTCCGCTACGACAGGACGTGAGTGTTTGCCACTAAAAAGTAGATTTGAGTAAGGCTAACTAAAAAAGTAAAATGGGCTCGCGAGAGTTGATGGCGCTGGCAGAACGCATGGGGTTGGAGGGAGCAGAATTGCAGGCTTGGTTTGACGCACGAGAAGCGCGTGAGCGCGATGAACGAGCCGCGGAGAGAGACGCGAAGAAAGAACAGTTGGAGCTGGAAGGCCGCAATTTACAGCTACGTCTTGAAGTAGCAAAAACGGAGAACCAAACCCGAGAAGCAAGCCAGCGACACTTGGAAGTAGAAGAGAGGACGCTGCAACTGCGCCTGAGAGTAGCTGAGGCCGGTGTCGGTCAGCCTACGGTGGCTGACACGGGCAACCAAAGGAACGCGCCTATGGTAGTGAACCCGCATAACTTTATACCCGTTTTCAACGAGGACAGAGACGACCTTGACGCCTACCTGAAAAGGTTTGAGAGAGTGGCGACAGGTCAAGATTGGCCACGGGAAAAGTGGGCCACGGCTCTTAGTTTGTGCCTTGGCGGAGAGGCTCTGAAGGTATTTGGACGGTTGTCACCGAACGATTCCCTGTCATACGACGAAGTCAAATTGGCACTGCTCCAGCGTTTTCGCTTCACGGCTGATGGCTACCGTGAGAAATTCCGGAAAAGCAAGCCTGAAGACGGCGAAACTGGAAAACAGTATGCCACGAGACTCCAAAGTTTCTTTGACAGGTGGATAGAAATGTCTCAGACAGAGAGGAATTTCGATTCAGTCCGTGACTTGATTGTAGCCGAACAATTCATGGCGAACTGCAGTAGTCAGCTGGCGCTCTTCTTACGGGAGAAGAACTGCAAGACTCTGGAAGCCATGGCAGAGGCAGCTGATATATATATAGAGGCAAAGAGATTGAAGAACTTATTAATAGTTCAGAATAAGAGTGAGGACACAACTGGGAAGGCTAAATTGATTTCAAGCCCAAGAGCAGAGATGCAATGTTTTGTTTGTGGCCGTAAGGGGCACAAGGCTTCTGACTGTCGAAGTAAACCTAAACAAGTATTTTGTACAAACTGCCGTAAGTGGGGGCATGATGTGAAGGGCTGTCAGAAAATGACTGGCACTTCGAAATCAACTACATCTTGTTTAATGCTACCCAAAGAAGAGACCGGTCCACAACAATCCATGATTGATGGCGACGACTCGGACCGAGACGACAATGTTATGGGCACGGTGAAGACGCAAGCGCAATGTAGGAAACGTCCCATGCCAGTGTTACCAGGGGAAGTGAATGGACAGATTGTTCGAGTCCTAAGGGACACCGGAAGCAACACGTTGGTAGTACGCCGGTCATTAGTACCTGATGAAGCACTAACTGGCACTACCGCGACGTTGTGGTTGGCTGATGGCAGCACCATCGTAACCCCTGAGGCGGAGATACGTATCAGATCTCCATACTTTTCCGGCATGGCCATCGTCAAGTGTATGCCGTCGCCACTGTATGACGTCATAGTTGGGAACGTACCGGGGGCCCGTGACGCCAATGACCCCGACGTTTCGCGGAAACTTTCTCAAGATCAATTCATTAAGAAAAAAGTTCATTCTGCGGACGAAGGTAACCACCCAAATTCTCAACTGGTTGGTGCCGCACGTCTCAATAGTTCGCGAAGGGCCATCTCTGTTGGGCTCCCTGGCCAGATGTCTCGCAAAATGTTTCGCGAAGAACAAGAAAAAGACCAGACGCTTGACATCTGCAGAGCCAGAGTGGGTAAGAAGTTTGTTAGAAAGGGCTCGACATCTTTTTCTTTCGTAGCCAAGAATGGTATTCTTTACCGACAATACTTCCTGTCCCCTGGTAAGATCATTGAACAAGCCATAGTCCCGAAGTCCCTGAGAGGCCAAGTGTTACGTTTGGCTCATGAAAATGTCATGTCAGGTCATCAGGGTGTAAAAAAAACAATAGATCGAGTTCTGGACGCCTTCTACTGGCCCGGGGTACAAGAAGATATCCGCAGATATGTCCGATCATGTGACGCCTGTCAAAGGACTTTACCGAAAGGCAAGGTGGGCAAGGTGCCTCTAGGGCGTATGCCGTTGATCGACACCCCTTTTGAACGTGTGGCGGTCGACATCATTGGACCGATAACTCCAGCCTCGGCAAAAGGCCATCGGTATATTTTGACTCTTGTGGATTTCGCCACTCGCTACCCTGATGCAGTGCCTTTGACAGCAATTGACTCAGCTACAGTGGCCGAGGGACTTGTCGAGATGTTTTCTCGCATTGGTTTTCCACGAGAAGTCTTGGCTGATCAGGCATCGTGCTTTACCTCAGATCTAATGAAGGAGGTGAATGAACTACTGGCAGTCAAGCATCTTAGCTGCACTCCATACCATCCTATGTGCAACGGGATGGTAGAGAGGTTTAATGGAACACTCAAGCAAATGCTCCGCAAAATGGTTCAAGAACAGCCTAAATGTTGGGATCGCTTGCTAGCACCTCTTTTGTTTGCTTATCGTGAAGCCCCACAAGCAAGCTCCGGGTTCTCACCATTTGAACTTATTTATGGCCGACATATTCGAGGACCTCTGAGCATCCTGAAAGAGCTATGGACTCATGATCAGGAGAACGAAGAACTTAAGACGACGTACGGATATGTCCTGGATTTAAGAGAGCGAATTGAGAAGACACTGGAGCTGGTACGACAAAACCTGAGCCGAGCACAGGTGTCGCAGAAAAGGTATTACGACCGCCACAGCAAGCAACGGGACCTGAAAGCTGGTGACCGTGCATTGATCTTGCTTCCCACAAGCAACAACAAGTTATTGATGCATTGGAAAGGGCCGTTTCCAGTCATAGAAAAGAAAAACAAGACTACGTGGACCACGGATAGAGAAGAAGCGTTTGAATCACTCAAAAAGGCTTTGTCTTCTGGGCCAATCGTCAAAGCACCCGATCTGAAAAGAGAATTCGTGCTTCGGTCTGACGCCTCTGATTCTTGTATAGGCGCTATCCTTATGCAAGAGCATGATGGCATCCTCCACCCTGTGTCATATGCCAGTCGTCAACTTCAGCCTCGCGAAAAGAGATACTCAGCAATCGAGAGGGAATGCTTAGCGTTGGTCTGGGCGATAGAAAAGTATCATGTTTTTCTGTACGGAACGTCTTTTGTCGTACAGACCGATCACCAACCACTGCAGTATCTCTTAAGGGCAAAACACCTGAACAGTAGGGTATTACGGTGGAGCCTCGCGTTACAAGAATATTCATTCCGAGTCGAGCACATTAGAGGCTCTGAAAATGTCGGCGCAGATTATATGAGCCGGTTGTGAATTTTTACGTTTTCTCGAGACAAGCGACTACTTCAAGTTGTTTGTTTGTTAAGGACATCTTGTGAATGGACGACGCGTGGTGACTTCTCGCGCACTGAACTGCAGTTTATTTTTCTTCGCAAAAGAAACTTTTCAAAGGGGGGACTCTTGTTGTGAGTGAAGTGCGCGAGTCAAGTGACTTTCAAATTTGGCGCGTAAGATGAACTACTGACAATGTGTGCAAGATGGCGTATTGCGCCAGTGCGGCGAACACTGGCGATTGGAAAAAGAAGAAAATTCAAGGGAATGGGAGAAAAATCCAGAGCCAGGGCATCGAAGAACGAGGAAGAGGAGATTCGGGCTCGTGCTTGGAAGAAGGAGGCTAGGGTGCGGCGTGCGACCTCGTCGGGTGCGAGTACCTCCTGGGCGTCAGGGCATCCACCTAGCTGGCGACTGTTTCCACGGGGTCCTGGTGACCATTCAACCGCAGCGGCTATTGGCGAATCCTTGGCAAGACCTTGGTCTGATGTTCGAGCGGAAGACAGCGCAGCAGATGACGTCTACCGGGAGCGGGAGCAAGCCGTCGGGCTACGGGCCCGAGCTTATGCACTCTCACCACGGCAGCTTCCCCAATGGACTATTGAAGGGCGTGAACCGCTGGTGAGCCGTACCCGTCTTCTCTCGCGTCCGGACTCAAACACGAGGACTTTAACGAAAAGGACTGTTTAGACTCTTAGAGGTTTCCGCTCGCTAACGAAACTGACAGTGCTAATTAGTTAACATTTTTCTGATCTTAGTATTTTCCTTTTGGTGGTTTTTTTTTGTGTGTTTGCGAAAGTATAATTTTTTTTGGCAAATCAAACGCTCACTTCCTTTTCTCGTGAGAGATTAACGTTTCACAGCTAGCTCGACTGGCTTTATTTACTGAACCTGTCACAAATTGGCGTCCGCTACGACAGGACGTGAGTGTTTGCCACTAAAAAGTAGATTTGAGTAAGGCTAACTAAAAAAGTAAAATGGGCTCGCGAGAGTTGATGGCGCTGGCAGAACGCATGGGGTTGGAGGGAGCAGAATTGCAGGCTTGGTTTGACGCACGAGAAGCGCGTGAGCGCGATGAACGAGCCGCGGAGAGAGACGCGAAGAAAGAACAGTTGGAGCTGGAAGGCCGCAATTTACAGCTACGTCTTGAAGTAGCAAAAACGGAGAACCAAACCCGAGAAGCAAGCCAGCGACACTTGGAAGTAGAAGAGAGGACGCTGCAACTGCGCCTGAGAGTAGCTGAGGCCGGTGTCGGTCAGCCT
Organism: Rhipicephalus microplus; assembly: GCF_043290135.1. Lineage (NCBI taxonomy): Eukaryota > Metazoa > Arthropoda > Arachnida > Ixodida > Ixodidae > Rhipicephalus > Rhipicephalus microplus. The sequence goes on along the minus strand of NW_027464610.1, from coordinate 3,873,154 downwards.
ACGGTGGCTGACACGGGCAACCAAAGGAACGCGCCTATGGTAGTGAACCCGCATAACTTTATACCCGTTTTCAACGAGGACAGAGACGACCTTGACGCCTACCTGAAAAGGTTTGAGAGAGTGGCGACAGGTCAAGATTGGCCACGGGAAAAGTGGGCCACGGCTCTTAGTTTGTGCCTTGGCGGAGAGGCTCTGAAGGTATTTGGACGGTTGTCACCGAACGATTCCCTGTCATACGACGAAGTCAAATTGGCACTGCTCCAGCGTTTTCGCTTCACGGCTGATGGCTACCGTGAGAAATTCCGGAAAAGCAAGCCTGAAGACGGCGAAACTGGAAAACAGTATGCCACGAGACTCCAAAGTTTCTTTGACAGGTGGATAGAAATGTCTCAGACAGAGAGGAATTTCGATTCAGTCCGTGACTTGATTGTAGCCGAACAATTCATGGCGAACTGCAGTAGTCAGCTGGCGCTCTTCTTACGGGAGAAGAACTGCAAGACTCTGGAAGCCATGGCAGAGGCAGCTGATATATATATAGAGGCAAAGAGATTGAAGAACTTATTAATAGTTCAGAATAAGAGTGAGGACACAACTGGGAAGGCTAAATTGATTTCAAGCCCAAGAGCAGAGATGCAATGTTTTGTTTGTGGCCGTAAGGGGCACAAGGCTTCTGACTGTCGAAGTAAACCTAAACAAGTATTTTGTACAAACTGCCGTAAGTGGGGGCATGATGTGAAGGGCTGTCAGAAAATGACTGGCACTTCGAAATCAACTACATCTTGTTTAATGCTACCCAAAGAAGAGACCGGTCCACAACAATCCATGATTGATGGCGACGACTCGGACCGAGACGACAATGTTATGGGCACGGTGAAGACGCAAGCGCAATGTAGGAAACGTCCCATGCCAGTGTTACCAGGGGAAGTGAATGGACAGATTGTTCGAGTCCTAAGGGACACCGGAAGCAACACGTTGGTAGTACGCCGGTCATTAGTACCTGATGAAGCACTAACTGGCACTACCGCGACGTTGTGGTTGGCTGATGGCAGCACCATCGTAACCCCTGAGGCGGAGATACGTATCAGATCTCCATACTTTTCCGGCATGGCCATCGTCAAGTGTATGCCGTCGCCACTGTATGACGTCATAGTTGGGAACGTACCGGGGGCCCGTGACGCCAATGACCCCGACGTTTCGCGGAAACTTTCTCAAGATCAATTCATTAAGAAAAAAGTTCATTCTGCGGACGAAGGTAACCACCCAAATTCTCAACTGGTTGGTGCCGCACGTCTCAATAGTTCGCGAAGGGCCATCTCTGTTGGGCTCCCTGGCCAGATGTCTCGCAAAATGTTTCGCGAAGAACAAGAAAAAGACCAGACGCTTGACATCTGCAGAGCCAGAGTGGGTAAGAAGTTTGTTAGAAAGGGCTCGACATCTTTTTCTTTCGTAGCCAAGAATGGTATTCTTTACCGACAATACTTCCTGTCCCCTGGTAAGATCATTGAACAAGCCATAGTCCCGAAGTCCCTGAGAGGCCAAGTGTTACGTTTGGCTCATGAAAATGTCATGTCAGGTCATCAGGGTGTAAAAAAAACAATAGATCGAGTTCTGGACGCCTTCTACTGGCCCGGGGTACAAGAAGATATCCGCAGATATGTCCGATCATGTGACGCCTGTCAAAGGACTTTACCGAAAGGCAAGGTGGGCAAGGTGCCTCTAGGGCGTATGCCGTTGATCGACACCCCTTTTGAACGTGTGGCGGTCGACATCATTGGACCGATAACTCCAGCCTCGGCAAAAGGCCATCGGTATATTTTGACTCTTGTGGATTTCGCCACTCGCTACCCTGATGCAGTGCCTTTGACAGCAATTGACTCAGCTACAGTGGCCGAGGGACTTGTCGAGATGTTTTCTCGCATTGGTTTTCCACGAGAAGTCTTGGCTGATCAGGCATCGTGCTTTACCTCAGATCTAATGAAGGAGGTGAATGAACTACTGGCAGTCAAGCATCTTAGCTGCACTCCATACCATCCTATGTGCAACGGGATGGTAGAGAGGTTTAATGGAACACTCAAGCAAATGCTCCGCAAAATGGTTCAAGAACAGCCTAAATGTTGGGATCGCTTGCTAGCACCTCTTTTGTTTGCTTATCGTGAAGCCCCACAAGCAAGCTCCGGGTTCTCACCATTTGAACTTATTTATGGCCGACATATTCGAGGACCTCTGAACATCCTGAAAGAGCTATGGACTCATGATCAGGAGAACGAAGAACTTAAGACGACGTACGGATATGTCCTGGATTTAAGAGAGCGAATTGAGAAGACACTGGAGCTGGTACGACAAAACCTGAGCCGAGCACAGGTGTCGCAGAAAAGGTATTACGACCGCCACAGCAAGCAACGGGACCTGAAAGCTGGTGACCGTGCATTGATCTTGCTTCCCACAAGCAACAACAAGTTATTGATGCATTGGAAAGGGCCGTTTCCAGTCATAGAAAAGAAAAACAAGACTACGTGGACCACGGATAGAGAAGAAGCGTTTGAATCACTCAAAAAGGCTTTGTCTTCTGGGCCAATCGTCAAAGCACCCGATCTGAAAAGAGAATTCGTGCTTCGGTCTGACGCCTCTGATTCTTGTATAGGCGCTATCCTTATGCAAGAGCATGATGGCATCCTCCACCCTGTGTCATATGCCAGTCGTCAACTTCAGCCTCGCGAAAAGAGATACTCAGCAATCGAGAGGGAATGCTTAGCGTTGGTCTGGGCGATAGAAAAGTATCATGTTTTTCTGTACGGAACGTCTTTTGTCGTACAGACCGATCACCAACCACTGCAGTATCTCTTAAGGGCAAAACACCTGAACAGTAGGGTATTACGGTGGAGCCTCGCGTTACAAGAATATTCATTCCGAGTCGAGCACATTAGAGGCTCTGAAAATGTCGGCGCAGATTATATGAGCCGGTTGTGAATTTTTACGTTTTCTCGAGACAAGCGACTACTTCAAGTTGTTTGTTTGTTAAGGACATCTTGTGAATGGACGACGCGTGGTGACTTCTCGCGCACTGAACTGCAGTTTATTTTTCTTCGCAAAAGAAACTTTTCAAAGGGGGGACTCTTGTTGTGAGTGAAGTGCGCGAGTCAAGTGACTTTCAAATTTGGCGCGTAAGATGAACTACTGACAATGTGTGCAAGATGGCGTATTGCGCCAGTGCGGCGAACACTGGCGATTGGAAAAAGAAGAAAATTCAAGGGAATGGGAGAAAAATCCAGAGCCAGGGCATCGAAGAACGAGGAAGAGGAGATTCGGGCTCGTGCTTGGAAGAAGGAGGCTAGGGTGCGGCGTGCGACCTCGTCGGGTGCGAGTACCTCCTGGGCGTCAGGGCATCCACCTAGCTGGCGACTGTTTCCACGGGGTCCTGGTGACCATTCAACCGCAGCGGCTATTGGCGAATCCTTGGCAAGACCTTGGTCTGATGTTCGAGCGGAAGACAGCGCAGCAGATGACGTCTACCGGGAGCGGGAGCAAGCCGTCGGGCTACGGGCCCGAGCTTATGCACTCTCACCACGGCAGCTTCCCCAATGGACTATTGAAGGGCGTGAACCGCTGGTGAGCCGTACCCGTCTTCTCTCGCGTCCGGACTCAAACACGAGGACTTTAACGAAAAGGACTGTTTAGACTCTTAGAGGTTTCCGCTCGCTAACGAAACTGACAGTGCTAATTAGTTAACATTTTTCTGATCTTAGTATTTTCCTTTTGGTGGTTTTTTTTTTGTGTGTTTGCGAAAGTATAATTTTTTTTGGCAAATCAAACGCTCACTTCCTTTTCTCGTGAGAGATTAACGTTTCACAGCTAGCTCGACTGGCTTTATTTACTGAACCTGTCACAAATTGGCGTCCGCTACGACAGGACGTGAGTGTTTGCCACTAAAAAGTAGATTTGAGTAAGGCTAACTAAAAAAGTAAAATGGGCTCGCGAGAGTTGATGGCGCTGGCAGAACGCATGGGGTTGGAGGGAGCAGAATTGCAGGCTTGGTTTGACGCACGAGAAGCGCGTGAGCGCGATGAACGAGCCGCGGAGAGAGACGCGAAGAAAGAACAGTTGGAGCTGGAAGGCCGCAATTTACAGCTACGTCTTGAAGTAGCAAAAACGGAGAACCAAACCCGAGAAGCAAGCCAGCGACACTTGGAAGTAGAAGAGAGGACGCTGCAACTGCGCCTGAGAGTAGCTGAGGCCGGTGTCGGTCAGCCTACGGTGGCTGACACGGGCAACCAAAGGAACGCGCCTATGGTAGTGAACCCGCATAACTTTATACCCGTTTTCAACGAGGACAGAGACGACCTTGACGCCTACCTGAAAAGGTTTGAGAGAGTGGCGACAGGTCAAGATTGGCCACGGGAAAAGTGGGCCACGGCTCTTAGTTTGTGCCTTGGCGGAGAGGCTCTGAAGGTATTTGGACGGTTGTCACCGAACGATTCCCTGTCATACGACGAAGTCAAATTGGCACTGCTCCAGCGTTTTCGCTTCACGGCTGATGGCTACCGTGAGAAATTCCGGAAAAGCAAGCCTGAAGACGGCGAAACTGGAAAACAGTATGCCACGAGACTCCAAAGTTTCTTTGACAGGTGGATAGAAATGTCTCAGACAGAGAGGAATTTCGATTCAGTCCGTGACTTGATTGTAGCCGAACAATTCATGGCGAACTGCAGTAGTCAGCTGGCGCTCTTCTTACGGGAGAAGAACTGCAAGACTCTGGAAGCCATGGCAGAGGCAGCTGATATATATATAGAGGCAAAGAGATTGAAGAACTTATTAATAGTTCAGAATAAGAGTGAGGACACAACTGGGAAGGCTAAATTGATTTCAAGCCCAAGAGCAGAGATGCAATGTTTTGTTTGTGGCCGTAAGGGGCACAAGGCTTCTGACTGTCGAAGTAAACCTAAACAAGTATTTTGTACAAACTGCCGTAAGTGGGGGCATGATGTGAAGGGCTGTCAGAAAATGACTGGCACTTCGAAATCAACTACATCTTGTTTAATGCTACCCAAAGAAGAGACCGGTCCACAACAATCCATGATTGATGGCGACGACTCGGACCGAGACGACAATGTTATGGGCACGGTGAAGACGCAAGCGCAATGTAGGAAACGTCCCATGCCAGTGTTACCAGGGGAAGTGAATGGACAGATTGTTCGAGTCCTAAGGGACACCGGAAGCAACACGTTGGTAGTACGCCGGTCATTAGTACCTGATGAAGCACTAACTGGCACTACCGCGACGTTGTGGTTGGCTGATGGCAGCACCATCGTAACCCCTGAGGCGGAGATACGTATCAGATCTCCATACTTTTCCGGCATGGCCATCGTCAAGTGTATGCCGTCGCCACTGTATGACGTCATAGTTGGGAACGTACCGGGGGCCCGTGACGCCAATGACCCCGACGTTTCGCGGAAACTTTCTCAAGATCAATTCATTAAGAAAAAAGTTCATTCTGCGGACGAAGGTAACCACCCAAATTCTCAACTGGTTGGTGCCGCACGTCTCAATAGTTCGCGAAGGGCCATCTCTGTTGGGCTCCCTGGCCAGATGTCTCGCAAAATGTTTCGCGAAGAACAAGAAAAAGACCAGACGCTTGACATCTGCAGAGCCAGAGTGGGTAAGAAGTTTGTTAGAAAGGGCTCGACATCTTTTTCTTTCGTAGCCAAGAATGGTATTCTTTACCGACAATACTTCCTGTCCCCTGGTAAGATCATTGAACAAGCCATAGTCCCGAAGTCCCTGAGAGGCCAAGTGTTACGTTTGGCTCATGAAAATGTCATGTCAGGTCATCAGGGTGTAAAAAAAACAATAGATCGAGTTCTGGACGCCTTCTACTGGCCCGGGGTACAAGAAGATATCCGCAGATATGTCCGATCATGTGACGCCTGTCAAAGGACTTTACCGAAAGGCAAGGTGGGCAAGGTGCCTCTAGGGCGTATGCCGTTGATCGACACCCCTTTTGAACGTGTGGCGGTCGACATCATTGGACCGATAACTCCAGCCTCGGCAAAAGGCCATCGGTATATTTTGACTCTTGTGGATTTCGCCACTCGCTACCCTGATGCAGTGCCTTTGACAGCAATTGACTCAGCTACAGTGGCCGAGGGACTTGTCGAGATGTTTTCTCGCATTGGTTTTCCACGAGAAGTCTTGGCTGATCAGGCATCGTGCTTTACCTCAGATCTAATGAAGGAGGTGAATGAACTACTGGCAGTCAAGCATCTTAGCTGCACTCCATACCATCCTATGTGCAACGGGATGGTAGAGAGGTTTAATGGAACACTCAAGCAAATGCTCCGCAAAATGGTTCAAGAACAGCCTAAATGTTGGGATCGCTTGCTAGCACCTCTTTTGTTTGCTTATCGTGAAGCCCCACAAGCAAGCTCCGGGTTCTCACCATTTGAACTTATTTATGGCCGACATATTCGAGGACCTCTGAGCATCCTGAAAGAGCTATGGACTCATGATCAGGAGAACGAAGAACTTAAGACGACGTACGGATATGTCCTGGATTTAAGAGAGCGAATTGAGAAGACACTGGAGCTGGTACGACAAAACCTGAGCCGAGCACAGGTGTCGCAGAAAAGGTATTACGACCGCCACAGCAAGCAACGGGACCTGAAAGCTGGTGACCGTGCATTGATCTTGCTTCCCACAAGCAACAACAAGTTATTGATGCATTGGAAAGGGCCGTTTCCAGTCATAGAAAAGAAAAACAAGACTACGTGGACCACGGATAGAGAAGAAGCGTTTGAATCACTCAAAAAGGCTTTGTCTTCTGGGCCAATCGTCAAAGCACCCGATCTGAAAAGAGAATTCGTGCTTCGGTCTGACGCCTCTGATTCTTGTATAGGCGCTATCCTTATGCAAGAGCATGATGGCATCCTCCACCCTGTGTCATATGCCAGTCGTCAACTTCAGCCTCGCGAAAAGAGATACTCAGCAATCGAGAGGGAATGCTTAGCGTTGGTCTGGGCGATAGAAAAGTATCATGTTTTTCTGTACGGAACGTCTTTTGTCGTACAGACCGATCACCAACCACTGCAGTATCTCTTAAGGGCAAAACACCTGAACAGTAGGGTATTACGGTGGAGCCTCGCGTTACAAGAATATTCATTCCGAGTCGAGCACATTAGAGGCTCTGAAAATGTCGGCGCAGATTATATGAGCCGGTTGTGAATTTTTACGTTTTCTCGAGACAAGCGACTACTTCAAGTTGTTTGTTTGTTAAGGACATCTTGTGAATGGACGACGCGTGGTGACTTCTCGCGCACTGAACTGCAGTTTATTTTTCTTCGCAAAAGAAACTTTTCAAAGGGGGGACTCTTGTTGTGAGTGAAGTGCGCGAGTCAAGTGACTTTCAAATTTGGCGCGTAAGATGAACTACTGACAATGTGTGCAAGATGGCGTATTGCGCCAGTGCGGCGAACACTGGCGATTGGAAAAAGAAGAAAATTCAAGGGAATGGGAGAAAAATCCAGAGCCAGGGCATCGAAGAACGAGGAAGAGGAGATTCGGGCTCGTGCTTGGAAGAAGGAGGCTAGGGTGCGGCGTGCGACCTCGTCGGGTGCGAGTACCTCCTGGGCGTCAGGGCATCCACCTAGCTGGCGACTGTTTCCACGGGGTCCTGGTGACCATTCAACCGCAGCGGCTATTGGCGAATCCTTGGCAAGACCTTGGTCTGATGTTCGAGCGGAAGACAGCGCAGCAGATGACGTCTACCGGGAGCGGGAGCAAGCCGTCGGGCTACGGGCCCGAGCTTATGCACTCTCACCACGGCAGCTTCCCCAATGGACTATTGAAGGGCGTGAACCGCTGGTGAGCCGTACCCGTCTTCTCTCGCGTCCGGACTCAAACACGAGGACTTTAACGAAAAGGACTGTTTAGACTCTTAGAGGTTTCCGCTCGCTAACGAAACTGACAGTGCTAATTAGTTAACATTTTTCTGATCTTAGTATTTTCCTTTTGGTGGTTTTTTTTTGTGTGTTTGCGAAAGTATAATTTTTTTGGCAAATCAAACGCTCACTTCCTTTTCTCGTGAGAGATTAACGTTTCACAGCTAGCTCGACTGGCTTTATTTACTGAACCTGTCACATTGTTGGGTTGGGTTGGGTTGGGTTAGGTTGGGTTAGGTTAGGTTAGGTTAGGTTAGGTTAGGTTAGGTTACGTTAGGTTATGTTAGGTTAGGTTAGGTTACGTTAGGTTAGGTTAGGTCAGGTAAGGTTAGGTTACGTTAGAATAGGTTAGGTTAGGTTAGGTTAGGTTAGGTTTGGTTAGGTTAGGTTAGGTTAGCTTAGGTTAGGTTAGGTTGGGTTGGGTTGGGTTAGGTTGGGTTAGGTTAGGTTAGGTTAGGTTAGGTTGGGTTAGGTTTGTTTAGGTTAGGTTAGGTTAGGTTAGGTTGGGTTCGGTTGGGTTGGGTTAGGTTAGGTTAGGTTAGGTAAGGTTAGGTTAGGTTAGGTTAGGTTACGTTAGGTTAAGGTATGAACCGTCGTAAAACCGCAATAAACAATGTCACTTAGTGAGATGCAGTGTTTTTCACCTTTACAAGTTGGGAACTGTGATATCTAATGTGAAAGCGCTTGAAACTGTCGTAATGTTGTAGAAAGCAATGTAAAGTAGCGAGTAAAACGTTTTCTAACGATAGAAGTGCGAAGGTTATGTTAGGTTGAGTTATGATAGTTTAAGCTAGGTAGCGTCGTGAAACTACCAAAAACAACGTCATCTAACGAGATAGTGTTCTTTTATTGCGAGTACGAAACTGCGATAGGTGAAATGTTGTGAAAGCACACAAAACGGCATGAACAAGCCAAATACTGCGTGTTGTACCGTTACAAGTGCGAAACTGCTATGTTGTGATATTCTCGTTAAAGCGCATGCAAGCATCGTGAAACCTTAAAGAACGATGTCATTTAGCGAGATACAGCGTTCTGTACTGCAATAAGTTGGTGAAAAACTGTGAGGTTATGCAAATATCGTAATTGTGAACAAAACAGTGTAATAGAGCGTTTTTCAATACAAGTGCGAATGTTAGGTTAGGTTGACATATCAATCGTCGTAAAACCGCATTAAACAATGTCACTTAGTGAGATGTAGTGTTTTTCAACAGTACAAGTCGGGAACTACGATATCTAATGTGAAAGCGCATGAAACCGTCGTAATCTTGTAGAAAACATTGTAAAGTTGCGAGTAAAACGTTTTCTAACAATAGAAGTGCGAAGGTTAGGTTAGGTTAGGTTAGGTTAGTTTAAGCTAGGTAGCGTCATGAAACTACCAAAAACGACGTCATCTAACGAGATAGTGTTGTTTTATTGCAAGTATTAAACTGCGATAGGTGAAATGTTGTGAAAGCACACAAAACGGCATGAACAAGCCAAATACTGCGTGTTCTACCGTTACAAGTGCGAAACTGCTATATCTTGATATTCTCGTTAAAGCGCATGCAAGCATCGTGAAACCTTAAAGAACAATGCCATTTAGCGAGATACAGCGTTCTGTACTGCAATAAGTTGGTGAAAAACTGTGAGGTTATGCAAATATCGTAATTGTGAACAAAACAGTGTAATAGAGCGTTTTTAGATACAAGTGCGAATGTTAGGTTAGGTTAAGATATGAACCGTCGTAAAACCGCAATAAACAATGTCAATTAGTGAGATGCAGTGTTTTTCACCATTAAAAGTGGGGAACTGCGATATCTAATGTGAAAGCGCTTGCAACCGTCGTTAGGTTAGGTTAGGTTAGGTTAGGTTAGGTTTGGTTAGGTTAGGTTAGGTTAGGTTAGATTAGGTTAGGTTGGGTTGAGTTGGGTTAGGTTAGGTTGGGTTAGGTTAGGTTAGGTTACGTTAGGTTAGGTTAGGTTACGTTAGGTTAGGTTAGGTTAGGTTACGTTAGGTTAGGTTAGGTTAGGTAAGGATAATTTGGTTAGGTTAGGTAAGGTTAGGTTAGGTTAGGTTAGGTTGGGTTGGGTGTTGTTGGGTTGGGTTGGGTTGGGTTAGGTTGGGTTAGGTTAGGTTAGGTTACGTTAGGTTAGGTTAGGTTAGGTTACGTTAGGTTATGTTAGGTTAGGTTAGGTTACGTTAAGTTAGGTTAGGTCAGCTAAGGTTAGGTTACGTTAGAATAGGTTAGTTTAGGTTAGGTTACGTTAGGCTAGGTTAAGTTAGGTTAGGTTAGGTTTGGTTAGGTTAGGTTAGGTTAGCTTAGGTTAGGTTAGGTTGGGTTGGGTTGGGTTAGGTTGGGTTAGGTTAGGTTAGGTTAGGTTAGGTTGGGTTAGGTTAGTTTAGGTTAGGTTAGGTTAGGTTAGGTTGGGGTGGGTTGGCTTAGGTTAGGTTAGGGTGGTAAGGTTAGGTTAGGTTAGGTTAGGTTACGTTAGGTTAAGGTATGAACCGTCGTAAAACCGCATTAAACAATGTCACTTAGTGAGATGCAGTGTTTTTCACCTTTACAAGTTGGGAACTGTGATATCTAATGTGAAAGCGCTTGAAACCGTCGTAATGTTGTAGAAAGCAATGTAAAGTAGCGAGTAAAACGTTTTCTAACGATAGAAGTGCGAAAGTTATGTTAGGTTGAGTTATGTCAGTTTAAGCTAGGTAGCGTCGTGAAACTACCAAATCAACGTCATCTAACGAGATAGTGTTGTTTTATTGCGAGTACGAAACTGCGATAGGTGAAATGTTGTGAAAGCACACAAAACGGCATGAACAGGCCAAATACTGCGTGTTGTACCGTTACAAGTGCGAAACTGCTATGTTGTGATATTCTCGTTAAAGCGCATGCAAGCATCGTGAAACCTTAAAGAACGATGTCATTTAGCGAGATACAGCGTTCTGTACTGCAATAAGTTGGTGAAAAACTGTGAGGTTATGCAAATATCCTAATTGTGAACGAAACAGTGTAATAGAGCGTTTTTAATTACAAGTGCGAATATTAGGTTAGGTTAACATATGAACCGTCGTAAAACCGCATTAAACAATGTCACTTAGTGAGATGCAGTGTTTTTCACCATTACAAGTCGGGAACTACGATATCTAATGTGAAAGCGCATGAAACCGTCGTAATCTTGTAGAAAACATTGTAAAGTTGCGAGTAAAACGTTTTCTAACGATAGAAGTGCGAAGGTTAGGTTAGGTTAGGTTAGTTTAAGCTAGGTAGCGTCATGAAACTACCAAAAACGACGTCATCTAACGAGATAGTGTTGTTTTATTGCGAGTATTAAACTGCGATAGGTGAAATGTTGTGAAAGCACACAAAACGGCATGAACAAGCCAAATACTGCGTGTTCTACCGTTACAAGTGCGAAACTGCTATATTGTGATATTCTCGTTAAAGCGCATGCAAGCATCGTGAAACCTTAAAGAACAATGTCATTCAGCGAGATACAGCGTTCTGTACTGCAATAAGTTGGTGAAAAACTGTGAGGTTATTCAAATATCGTAATTGTGAACAAAACAGTGTAATAGAGCGTTTTTAGATACAAGTGCGAATGTTAGGTTAGGTTAAGATATGAACCGTCGTAAAACCGCAATAAACAATGTCAATTAGTGAGATGCAGTGTTTTTCACCATTAAAAGTGGGGAACTGCGATATCTAATGTGAAAGCGCTTGCAACCGTCGTTAGGTTAGGTTAGATTAGGTTAGGTTTGGTTAGGTTAGGTTAGGTTAGGTTAGATAAGGTTAGGTTGGTTTGAGTTGGGTTAGGTTAGGTTGGGTTAGGTTAGGTTAGGTTACGTTAGGTTAGGTTAGGTTACGTTAGGTTAGGTTAGGTTAGGTAAGGATAATTTGCTTAGGTTAGGTAAGGCTAGGTTAGGTTAGGTTAGGTTGGGTGTTGTTGGGTTGGGTTGGGTTGGGTTAGGTTGGGTTAGGTTAGGTTAGGTTACGTTAGGTTAGGTTAGGTTAGGTTACGTTAGGTTATGTTAGGTTAGGTTAGGTTACGTTAGGTTAGGTTAGGTCAGCTAAGGTTAGGTTACGTTAGAATAGGTTAGTTTAGGTTAGGTTACGTTAGGTTAGGTTAAGTTAGGTTAGGTTAGGTTTGGTTAGGTTAGGTTAGGTTAGCTTAGGTTAGGTTAGGTTGGGTTGGGTTGGGTTAGGTTGGGTTAGGTTAGGTTAGGTTAGGTTAGGTTGGATTAGGTTAGTTTAGGTTAGGTTAGGTTAGGTTAGGTTGGGTTGGGTTGGCTTAGGTTAGGTTAGGGTGGTAAGGTTAGGTTAGGTTAGGTTAGGTTACGTTAGGTTAAGGTATGAACCGTCGTAAAACCGCATTAAACAATGTCACTTAGGGAGATGCAGTGTTTTTCACCTTTACAAGTTGGGAACTGTGATATCTAATGTGAAAGCGCTTGAAACCGTCGTAATGTTGTAGAAAGCAATGTAAAGTAGCGAGTAAAACGTTTTCTAACGATAGAAGTGCGAAAGTTATGTTAGGTTGAGTTATGTTAGTTTAAGCTAGGTAGCGTCGTGAAACTACCAAATCAACGTCATCTAACGAGATAGTGTTGTTTTATTGCGAGTACGAAACTGCGATAGGTGAAATGTTGTGAAAGCACACAAAACGGCAAGAACAGGCCAAATACTGCGTGTTGTACCGTTACAAGTGCGAAACTGCTATGTTGTGATATTCTCGTTAAAGCGCATGCAAGCATCGTGAAACCTTAAAGAACGATGTCATTTAGCGAGATACAGCGTTCTGTACTGCAATAAGTTGGTGAAAAACTGTGAGGTTATGCAAATATCCTAATTGTGAACGAAACAGTGTAATAGAGCGTTTTTTAATACAAGTGCGAATATTAGGTTAGGTTAAGATATGAACCGTCGTAAAACCGCATTAAACAATGTCACTTAGTGAGATGCAGTGTTTTTCACCATTACAAGTCGGGAACTACGATATCTAATGTGAAAGCGCTTGCAAACGTCGTTAGGTTAGGTTAGGTTAGGTTAGGTTAGGTTAGGTTATGTTAGGTTCTGTTAGGTTAGGTTAGGTTAGGTTATGTTAGGTTAGGTTGGGTTAGGTTAGGTTAGGTTACGTTAGGTTAAGGTATGAACCGTCGTAAAACCGCATTAAACAATGTCACTTAGTGAGATGCAGTGTTTTTCACCTTTACAAGTTGGGAACTGCGATATCTAATGTGAAAGCGCTTGAAACCGTCGTAAAGTTGTAGAAAGCAATGTAAAGTAGCGAGTAAAACGTTTTCTAACGATAGAAGTGCGCAGGTTATGTTAGGTTGAGTTATGTTAGTTTAAGCTAGGTAGCGTCGTGAAACTACCAAATCAACGTCATCTAACGAGATAGTGTTGTTTTATTGCGAGTACGAAACTGCGATAGGTGAAATGTTGTGAAAGCACACAAAACGGCATGAACAGGCCAAATACTGCGTGTTGTATCGTTACAAGTGCGAAACTGCTATGTTGTGATATTCTCGTTAAAGCGCATGCAAGCATCGTGAAACCTTAAAGAACGATGTCATTTAGCGAGATACAGCGTTCTGTACTGCAATAAGTTGGTGAAAAACTGTGAGGTTATGCAAATATCCTAATTGTGAACGAAACAGTGTAATAGAGCGTTTTTTAATACAAGTGCGAATATTAGGTTAGGTTAAGATATGAACCGTCGTAAAACCGCATTAAACAATGTCACATAGTGAGATGCAGTGTTTTTCACCATTACAAGTCGGGAACTACGATATCTAATGTGAAAGCGCATAAAACCGTCGTAATCTTGTAGAAAACATTGTAAAGTTGCGAGTAAAACGTTTTCTAACGATAGAAGTGCGAAGGTTAGGTTAGGTTAGGTTAGTTTAAGCTAGGTAGCGTCGTGAAACTACCAAAAACGACGTCATCTAACGAGATAGTGTTGTTTTATTGCGAGTATTAAACTGCGATAGGTGAAATGTTGTGAAAGCACACAAAACGGCATGAACAAGCCAAATACTGCGTGTTCTACCGTTACAAGTGCGAAACTGCTATATTGTGATATTCTCGTTAAAGCGCATGCAAGCATCGTGAAACCTTAAAGAACAATGTCATTTAGCGAGATACAGCGTTCTGTACTGCAATAAGTTGGTGAAAAACTGTGAGGTTATGCAAATATCGAAATTGTGAACAAAACAGTGTAATAGAGCGTTTTTAGATACAAGTGCGAATGTTAGGTTAGGTTAAGATATGAACCGTCGTAAAACCACAATAAACAATGTCAATTAGTGAGATGCAGTGTTTTTCACCATTAAAAGTGGGGAACTGCGATATCTAATGTGAAAGCACTTGCAACCGTCGTTAGGTTAGGTTAGGTTAGGTTAGGTTAGGTTAGGTTTGGTTAGGTTAGGTTAGGTTAGGTTAGATTAGGTTAGGTTGGTTTGAGTTGGGTTAGGTTAGGTTGGGTTAGGTTAGGTTAGGTTACGTTAGGTTAGGTTAGGTTACGTTAGGTTAGGTTAGGTTAGGTTACGTTAGGTTAGGTTAGGTTAGGTAAGGATAATTTGCTTAGGTTAGGTAAGGTTAGGTTAGGTTAGGTTAGGTTAGGTTGGGTGTTGTTGGGTTGGGTTGGGTTGGGTTAGGTTGGGTTAGGTTAGGTTAGGTTACGTTAGGTTAGGTTAGGTTAGGTTACGTTAGGTTAGGTTAGGTCAGCTAAGGTTAGGTTACGTTAGAATAGGTTAGTTTAGGTTAGGTTACGTTAGGTTAGGTTAAGTTAGGTTAGGTTAGGTTTGGTTAGGTTAGGTTAGGTTAGCTTAGGTTAGGTTAGGTTGGGTTGGGTTGGGTTAGGTTGGGTTAGGTTAGGTTAGGTTAGGCTAGGTTAGGTTGGGTTAGGTAAGTTTAGGTTAGGTTAGGTTAGGTTGGGTTGGGTTGGCTTAGGTTAGGTTAGGGTGGTAAGGTTAGGTTAGGTTAGGTTACGTTAGGTTAAGGTATGAACCGTCGTAAAACCGCATTAAACAATGTCACTTAGTGAGATGCAGTGTTTTTCACCTTGACAAGTTGGGAACTGTGATATCTAATGTGAAAGCGCTTGAAACCGTCGTAATGTTGTAGAAAGCAATGTAAAGTAGCGAGTAAAACGTTTTCTAACGATAGAAGTGCGAAAGTTATGTTAGGTTGAGTTATGTTAGTTTAAGCTAGGTAGCGTCGTGAAACTACCAAATCAACGTCATCTAACGAGATAGTGTTGTTTTATTGCGAGTACGAAACTGCGATAGGCGAAATGTTGTGAAAGCACACAAAACGGCAAGAACAGGCCAAATACTGCGTGTTGTACCGTTACAAGTGCGAAACTGCTATGTTGTGATATTCTCGTTAAAGCGCATGCAAGCATCGTGAAACCTTAAAGAACGATGTCATTTAGCGAGATACAGCGTTCTGTACTGCAATAAGTTGGTGAAAAACTGTGAGGTTATGCAAATATCCTAATTGTGAACGAAACAGTGTAATAGAGCGTTTTTTTAATACAAGTGCGAATATTAGGTTAGGTTAAGATATGAACCGTCGTAAAACCGCATTAAACAATGTCACTTAGTGAGATGCAGTGTTTTTCACCATTACAAGTCGGGAACTACGATATCTAATGTGAAAGCGCTTGCAAACGTCGTTAGGTTAGGTTAGGTTAGGTTAGGTTAGGTTATGTTAGGTTTGGTTAGGTTAGGTTAGGTTAGGTTATGTTAGGTTAGGTTGGGTTAGGTTAGGTTAGGTTACGTTAGGTAAAGGTATGAACCGTCGTAAAACCGCATTAAACAATGTCACTTAGTGAGATGCAGTGTTTTTCACCTTTACAAGTTGGGAACTGCGATATCTAATGTGAAAGCGCTTGAAACCGTCGTAAAGTTGTAGAAAGCAATGTAAAGTAGCGAGTAAAACGTTTTCTAACGATAGAAGTGCGCAGGTTATGTTAGGTTGAGTTATGTTAGTTTAAGCTAGGTAGCGTCGTGAAACTACCAAATCAACGTCATCTAACGAGATAGTGTTGTTTTATTGCGAGTACGAAACTGCGATAGGTGAAATGTTGTGAAAGCACACAAAACGGCATGAACAGGCCAAATACTGCGTGTTGTATCGTTACAAGTGCGAAACTGCTATGTTGTGATATTCTCGTTAAAGCGCATGCAAGCATCGTGAAACCTTAAAGAACGATGTCATTTAGCGAGATACAGCGTTCTGTACTGCAATAAGTTGGTGAAAAACTGTGAGGTTATGCAAATATCCTAATTGTGAACGAAACAGTGTAATAGAGCGTTTTTTAATACAAGTGCGAATATTAGGTTAGGTTAAGATATAAACCGTCGTAAAACCGCATTAAACAATGTCACATAGTGAGATGCAGTGTTTTTCACCATTACAAGTCGGGAACTACGATATCTAATGTGAAAGCGCATAAAACCGTCGTAATCTTGTAGAAAACATTGTAAAGTTGCGAGTAAAACGTTTTCTAACGATAGAAGTGCGAAGGTTAGGTTAGGTTAGGTTAGTTTAAGCTAGGTAGCGTCGTGAAACTACCAAAAACGACGTCATCTATCGAGATAGTGTTGTTTTATTGCGAGTATTAAACTGCGATAGGTGAAATGTTGTGAAAGCACACAAAACGGCATGAACAAGCCAAATACTGCGTGTTCTACCGTTACAAGTGCTAAACTGCTATATTGTGATATTCTCGTTAAAGCGCATGCAAGCATCGTGAAACCTTAAAGAACAATGTCATTTAGCGAGATACAGCGTTCTGTACTGCAATAAGTTGGTGAAAAACTGTGAGGTTATGCAAATATCGTAATTGTGAACAAAACAGTGTAATAGAGCGTTTTTAGATACAAGTGCGAATGTTAGGTTAGGTTAAGATATGAACCGTCGTAAAACCACAATAAACAATGTCAATTAGTGAGATGCAGTGTTTTTCACCATTAAAAGTGGGGAACTGCGATATCTAATGTGAAAGCGCTTGCAACCGTCGTTAGGTTAGGTTAGGTTAGGTTTGGTTAGGTTAGGTTAGGTTAGGTTAGATTAGGTTAGGTTGGTTTGAGTTGGGTTAGGTTAGGTTGGGTTAGGTCAGGTTAGGTTACGTTAGGTTAGGTTAGGTTACGTTAGGTTAGGTTAGGTTACGTTAGGTTAGGTTAGGTTAGGTAAGGATAATTTGCTTAGGTTAGGTAAGGTTAGGTTAGGTTAGGTTAGGTTAGGTTGGGTGTTGTTGGGTTGGGTTGGGTTGGGTTAGGTTGGGTTAGGTTAGGTTAGGTTACGTTAGGTTAGGTTAGGTTAGGTTACGTTAGGTTATGTTAGGTTAGGTTAGGTTACGTTAGGTTAGGTTAGGTCAGCTAAGGTTAGGTTACGTTAGAATAGGTTAGTTTAGGTTAGGTTACGTTAGGTTAGGTTAAGTTAGGTTAGAATAGGTTTGGTTAGGTTAGGTTAGGTTAGCTTAGGTTAGGTTAGGTTGGGTTGGGTTGGGTTAGGTTGGGTTAGGTTAGGTTAGGTTAGGTTAGGTTGGGTTAGGTTAGTTTAGGTTAGGTTAGGTTAGGTTAGGTTGGGTTGGGTTGGCTTAGGTTAGGTTAGGGTGCTAAGGTTAGGTTAGGTTAGGTTACGTTAAGTTAAGGTATGAACCATCGTAAAACCGCATTAAACAATGTCACTTAGTGAGATGCAGTGTTTTTCACCTTTACAAGTTGGGAACTGTGATATCTAATGTGAAAGCGCTTGAAACCGTCGTAATGTTGTAGAAAGCAATGTAAAGTAGCGAGTAAAACGTTTTCTAACGATAGAAGTGCGAAAGTTATGTTAGGTTGAGTTATGTTAGTTTAAGCTAGGTAGCGTCGTGAAACTACCAAATCAACGTCATCTAACGAGATAGTGTTGTTTTATTGCGAGTACGAAACTGTGATAGGCGAAATGTTGTGAAAGCACACAAAACGGCAAGAACAGGCCAAATACTGCGTGTTGTACCGTTACAAGTGCGAAACTGCTATGTTGTGATATTCTCGTTAAAGCGCATGCAAGCATCGTGAAACCTTAAAGAACGATGTCATTTAGCGAGATACAGCGTTCTGTACTGCAATAAGTTGGTGAAAAACTGTGAGGTTATGCAAATATCCTAATTGTGAACGAAACAGTGTAATAGAGCGTTTTTTATTACAAGTGCGAATATTAGGTTAGGTTAAGATATGAACCGTCGTAAAACCGCATTAAACAATGTCACTTAGTGAGATGCAGTGTTTTTCACCATTACAAGTCGGGAACTACGATATCTAATGTGAAAGCGCTTGCAAACGTCGTTAGGTTAGGTTAGGTTAGGTTAGGTTAGGTTAGGTTAGGTTAGGTTATGTTAGGTTTGGTTAGGTTAGGTTAGGTTAGGTTATGTTAGGTTAGGTTGGGTTAGGTTAGGTTAGGTTACGTTAGGTAAAGGTATGAACCGTCGTAAAACCGCATTAAACAATGTCACTTAGTGAGATGCAGTGTTTTTCACCTTTACAAGTTGGGAACTGCGATATCTAATGTGAAAGCGCTTGAAACCGTCGTAAAGTTGTAGAAAGCAATGTAAAGTAGCGAGTAAAACGTTTTCTAACGATAGAAGTGCGCAGGTTATGTTAGGTTGAGTTATGTTAGTTTAAGCTAGGTAGCGTCGTGAAACTACCAAATCAACGTCATCTAACGAGATAGTGTTGTTTTATTGCGAGTACGAAACTGCGATAGGTGAAATGTTGTGAAAGCACACAAAACGGCATGAACAGGCCAAATACTGCGTGTTGTATCGTTACAAGTGCGAAACTGCTATGTTGTGATATTCTCGTTAAAGCGCATGCAAGCATCGTGAAACCTTAAAGAACGATGTCATTTAGCGAGATACAGCGTTCTGTACTGCAATAAGTTGGTGAAAAACTGTGAGGTTATGCAAATATCCTAATTGTGAACGAAACAGTGTAATAGAGCGTTTTTTAATACAAGTGCGAATATTAGGTTAGGTTAAGATATAAACCGTCGTAAAACCGCATTAAACAATGTCACATAGTGAGATGCAGTGTTTTTCACCATTACAAGTCGGGAACTACGATATCTAATGTGAAAGCGCATAAAACCGTCGTAATCTTGTAGAAAACATTGTAAAGTTGCGAGTAAAACGTTTTCTAACGATAGAAGTGCGAAGGTTAGGTTAGGTTAGGTTAGTTTAAGCTAGGTAGCGTCGTGAAACTACCAAAAACGACGTCATCTATCGAGATAGTGTTGTTTTATTGCGAGTATTAAACTGCGATAGGTGAAATGTTGTGAAAGCACACAAAACGGCATGAACAAGCCAAATACTGCGTGTTCTACCGTTACAAGTGCTAAACTGCTATATTGTGATATTCTCGTTAAAGCGCATGCAAGCATCGTGAAACCTTAAAGAACAATGTCATTTAGCGAGATACAGCGTTCTGTACTGCAATAAGTTGGTGAAAAACTGTGAGGTTATGCAAATATCGTAATTGTGAACAAAACAGTGTAATAGAGCGTTTTTAGATACAAGTGCGAATGTTAGGTTAGGTTAAGATATGAACCGTCGTAAAACCACAATAAACAATGTCAATTAGTGAGATGCAGTGTTTTTCACCATTAAAAGTGGGGAACTGCGATATCTAATGTGAAAGCGCTTGCAACCGTCGTTAGGTTAGGTTAGGTTAGGTTTGGTTAGGTTAGGTTAGGTTAGGTTAGATTAGGTTAGGTTGGTTTGAGTTGGGTTAGGTTAGGTTAGGTTACGTTAGGTTAGGTTAGGTTAGGTTACGTTAGGTTAGGTTAGGTTAGGTAAGGATAATTTGCTTAGGTTAGGTAAGGTTAGGTTAGGTTAGGTTAGGTTAGGTTGGGTGTTGTTGGGTTGGGTTGGGTTGGGTTAGGTTGGGTTAGGTTAGGTTAGGTTACGTTAGGTTAGGTTAGGTTAGGTTACGTTAGGTTATGTTAGGTTAGGTTAGGTTACGTTAGGTTAGGTTAGGTCAGCTAAGGTTAGGTTACGTTAGAATAGGTTAGTTTAGGTTAGGTTACGTTAGGTTAGGTTAAGTTAGGTTAGAATAGGTTTGGTTAGGTTAGGTTAGGTTAGCTTAGGTTAGGTTAGGTTGGGTTGGGTTGGGTTAGGTTGGGTTAGGTTAGGTTAGGTTAGGTTAGGTTGGGTTAGGTTAGTTTAGGTTAGGTTAGGTTGGGTTAGGTTAGGTTAGGTTACGTTAGGTAAAGGTATGAACCGTCGTAAAACCGCATTAAACAATGTCACTTAGTGAGATGCAGTGTTTTTCACCTTTACAAGTTGGGAACTGCGATATCTAATGTGAAAGCGCTTGAAACCGTCGTAAAGTTGTAGAAAGCAATGTAAAGTAGCGAGTAAAACGTTTTCTAACGATAGAAGTGCGCAGGTTATGTTAGGTTGAGTTATGTTAGTTTAAGCTAGGTAGCGTCGTGAAACTACCAAATCAACGTCATCTAACGAGATAGTGTTGTTTTATTGCGAGTACGAAACTGCGATAGGTGAAATGTTGTGAAAGCACACAAAACGGCATGAACAGGCCAAATACTGCGTGTTGTATCGTTACAAGTGCGAAACTGCTATGTTGTGATATTCTCGTTAAAGCGCATGCAAGCATCGTGAAACCTTAAAGAACGATGTCATTTAGCGAGATACAGCGTTCTGTACTGCAATAAGTTGGTGAAAAACTGTGAGGTTATGCAAATATCCTAATTGTGAACGAAACAGTGTAATAGAGCGTTTTTTAATACAAGTGCGAATATTAGGTTAGGTTAAGATATAAACCGTCGTAAAACCGCATTAAACAATGTCACATAGTGAGATGCAGTGTTTTTCACCATTACAAGTCGGGAACTACGATATCTAATGTGAAAGCGCATAAAACCGTCGTAATCTTGTAGAAAACATTGTAAAGTTGCGAGTAAAACGTTTTCTAACGATAGAAGTGCGAAGGTTAGGTTAGGTTAGGTTAGTTTAAGCTAGGTAGCGTCGTGAAACTACCAAAAACGACGTCATCTATCGAGATAGTGTTGTTTTATTGCGAGTATTAAACTGCGATAGGTGAAATGTTGTGAAAGCACACAAAACGGCATGAACAAGCCAAATACTGCGTGTTCTACCGTTACAAGTGCTAAACTGCTATATTGTGATATTCTCGTTAAAGCGCATGCAAGCATCGTGAAACCTTAAAGAACAATGTCATTTAGCGAGATACAGCGTTCTGTACTGCAATAAGTTGGTGAAAAACTGTGAGGTTATGCAAATATCGTAATTGTGAACAAAACAGTGTAATAGAGCGTTTTTAGATACAAGTGCGAATGTTAGGTTAGGTTAAGATATGAACCGTCGTAAAACCACAATAAACAATGTCAATTAGTGAGATGCAGTGTTTTTCACCATTAAAAGTGGGGAACTGCGATATCTAATGTGAAAGCACTTGCAACCGTCGTTAGGTTAGGTTAGGTTAGGTTAGGTTAGGTTAGGTTTGGTTAGGTTAGGTTAGGTTAGGTTAGATTAGGTTAGGTTGGTTTGAGTTGGGTTAGGTTAGGTTGGGTTAGGTTAGGTTAGGTTACGTTAGGTTAGGTTAGGTTACGTTAGGTTAGGTTAGGTTAGGTTACGTTAGGTTAGGTTAGGTTAGGTAAGGATAATTTGCTTAGGTTAGGTAAGGTTAGGTTAGGTTAGGTTAGGTTAGGTTGGGTGTTGTTGGGTTGGGTTGGGTTGGGTTAGGTTGGGTTAGGTTAGGTTAGGTTACGTTAGGTTAGGTTAGGTTAGGTTACGTTAGGTTAGGTTAGGTCAGCTAAGGTTAGGTTACGTTAGAATAGGTTAGTTTAGGTTAGGTTACGTTAGGTTAGGTTAAGTTAGGTTAGGTTAGGTTTGGTTAGGTTAGGTTAGGTTAGCTTAGGTTAGGTTAGGTTGGGTTGGGTTGGGTTAGGTTGGGTTAGGTTAGGTTAGGTTAGGCTAGGTTAGGTTGGGTTAGGTAAGTTTAGGTTAGGTTAGGTTAGGTTGGGTTGGGTTGGCTTAGGTTAGGTTAGGGTGGTAAGGTTAGGTTAGGTTAGGTTAGGTTACGTTAGGTTAAGGTATGAACCGTCGTAAAACCGCATTAAACAATGTCACTTAGTGAGATGCAGTGTTTTTCACCTTGACAAGTTGGGAACTGTGATATCTAATGTGAAAGCGCTTGAAACCGTCGTAATGTTGTAGAAAGCAATGTAAAGTAGCGAGTAAAACGTTTTCTAACGATAGAAGTGCGAAAGTTATGTTAGGTTGAGTTATGTTAGTTTAAGCTAGGTAGCGTCGTGAAACTACCAAATCAACGTCATCTAACGAGATAGTGTTGTTTTATTGCGAGTACGAAACTGCGATAGGCGAAATGTTGTGAAAGCACACAAAACGGCAAGAACAGGCCAAATACTGCGTGTTGTACCGTTACAAGTGCGAAACTGCTATGTTGTGATATTCTCGTTAAAGCGCATGCAAGCATCGTGAAACCTTAAAGAACGATGTCATTTAGCGAGATACAGCGTTCTGTACTGCAATAAGTTGGTGAAAAACTGTGAGGTTATGCAAATATCCTAATTGTGAACGAAACAGTGTAATAGAGCGTTTTTTTAATACAAGTGCGAATATTAGGTTAGGTTAAGATATGAACCGTCGTAAAACCGCATTAAACAATGTCACTTAGTGAGATGCAGTGTTTTTCACCATTACAAGTCGGGAACTACGATATCTAATGTGAAAGCGCTTGCAAACGTCGTTAGGTTAGGTTAGGTTAGGTTAGGTTAGGTTAGGTTAGGTTTGGTTAGGTTAGGTTAGGTTAGGTTATGTTAGGTTAGGTTGGGTTAGGTTAGGTTAGGTTACGTTAGGTAAAGGTATGAACCGTCGTAAAACCGCATTAAACAATGTCACTTAGTGAGATGCAGTGTTTTTCACCTTTACAAGTTGGGAACTGCGATATCTAATGTGAAAGCGCTTGAAACCGTCGTAAAGTTGTAGAAAGCAATGTAAAGTAGCGAGTAAAACGTTTTCTAACGATAGAAGTGCGCAGGTTATGTTAGGTTGAGTTATGTTAGTTTAAGCTAGGTAGCGTCGTGAAACTACCAAATCAACGTCATCTAACGAGATAGTGTTGTTTTATTGCGAGTACGAAACTGCGATAGGTGAAATGTTGTGAAAGCACACAAAACGGCATGAACAGGCCAAATACTGCGTGTTGTATCGTTACAAGTGCGAAACTGCTATGTTGTGATATTCTCGTTAAAGCGCATGCAAGCATCGTGAAACCTTAAAGAACGATGTCATTTAGCGAGATACAGCGTTCTGTACTGCAATAAGTTGGTGAAAAACTGTGAGGTTATGCAAATATCCTAATTGTGAACGAAACAGTGTAATAGAGCGTTTTTTAATACAAGTGCGAATATTAGGTTAGGTTAAGATATAAACCGTCGTAAAACCGCATTAAACAATGTCACATAGTGAGATGCAGTGTTTTTCACCATTACAAGTCGGGAACTACGATATCTAATGTGAAAGCGCATAAAACCGTCGTAATCTTGTAGAAAACATTGTAAAGTTGCGAGTAAAACGTTTTCTAACGATAGAAGTGCGAAGGTTAGGTTAGGTTAGGTTAGTTTAAGCTAGGTAGCGTCGTGAAACTACCAAAAACGACGTCATCTATCGAGATAGTGTTGTTTTATTGCGAGTATTAAACTGCGATAGGTGAAATGTTGTGAAAGCACACAAAACGGCATGAACAAGCCAAATACTGCGTGTTCTACCGTTACAAGTGCTAAACTGCTATATTGTGATATTCTCGTTAAAGCGCATGCAAGCATCGTGAAACCTTAAAGAACAATGTCATTTAGCGAGATACAGCGTTCTGTACTGCAATAAGTTGGTGAAAAACTGTGAGGTTATGCAAATATCGTAATTGTGAACAAAACAGTGTAATAGAGCGTTTTTAGATACAAGTGCGAATGTTAGGTTAGGTTAAGATATGAACCGTCGTAAAACCACAATAAACAATGTCAATTAGTGAGATGCAGTGTTTTTCACCATTAAAAGTGGGGAACTGCGATATCTAATGTGAAAGCGCTTGCAACCGTCGTTAGGTTAGGTTAGGTTAGGTTTGGTTAGGTTAGGTTAGGTTAGGTTAGATTAGGTTAGGTTGGTTTGAGTTGGGTTAGGTTAGGTTGGGTTAGGTCAGGTTAGGTTACGTTAGGTTAGGTTAGGTTACGTTAGGTTAGGTTAGGTTAGGTTACGTTAGGTTAGGTTAGGTTAGGTAAGGATAATTTGCTTAGGTTAGGTAAGGTTAGGTTAGGTTAGGTTAGGTTAGGTTGGGTGTTGTTGGGTTGGGTTGGGTTGGGTTAGGTTGGGTTAGGTTAGGTTAGGTTACGTTAGGTTAGGTTAGGTTAGGTTACGTTAGGTTATGTTAGGTTAGGTTAGGTTACGTTAGGTTAGGTTAGGTCAGCTAAGGTTAGGTTACGTTAGAATAGGTTAGTTTAGGTTAGGTTACGTTAGGTTAGGTTAAGTTAGGTTAGAATAGGTTTGGTTAGGTTAGGTTAGGTTAGCTTAGGTTAGGTTAGGTTGGGTTGGGTTGGGTTAGGTTGGGTTAGGTTAGGTTAGGTTAGGTTAGGTTGGGTTAGGTTAGTTTAGGTTAGGTTAGGTTAGGTTAGGTTGGGTTGGGTTGGCTTAGGTTAGGTTAGGGTGCTAAGGTTAGGTTAGGTTAGGTTACGTTAAGTTAAGGTATGAACCATCGTAAAACCGCATTAAACAATGTCACTTAGTGAGATGCAGTGTTTTTCACCTTTACAAGTTGGGAACTGTGATATCTAATGTGAAAGCGCTTGAAACCGTCGTAATGTTGTAGAAAGCAATGTAAAGTAGCGAGTAAAACGTTTTCTAACGATAGAAGTGCGAAAGTTATGTTAGGTTGAGTTATGTTAGTTTAAGCTAGGTAGCGTCGTGAAACTACCAAATCAACGTCATCTAACGAGATAGTGTTGTTTTATTGCGAGTACGAAACTGTGATAGGCGAAATGTTGTGAAAGCACACAAAACGGCAAGAACAGGCCAAATACTGCGTGTTGTACCGTTACAAGTGCGAAACTGCTATGTTGTGATATTCTCGTTAAAGCGCATGCAAGCATCGTGAAACCTTAAAGAACGATGTCATTTAGCGAGATACAGCGTTCTGTACTGCAATAAGTTGGTGAAAAACTGTGAGGTTATGCAAATATCCTAATTGTGAACGAAACAGTGTAATAGAGCGTTTTTTAATACAAGTGCGAATATTAGGTTAGGTTAAGATATGAACCGTCGTAAAACCGCATTAAACAATGTCACTTAGTGAGATGCAGTGTTTTTCACCATTACAAGTCGGGAACTACGATATCTAATGTGAAAGCGCTTGCAAACGTCGTTAGGTTAGGTTAGGTTAGGTTAGGTTAGGTTAGGTTAGGTTAGGTTATGTTAGGTTTGGTTAGGTTAGGTTAGGTTAGGTTATGTTAGGTTAGGTTGGGTTAGGTTAGGTTAGGTTACGTTAGGTAAAGGTATGAACCGTCGTAAAACCGCATTAAACAATGTCACTTAGTGAGATGCAGTGTTTTTCACCTTTACAAGTTGGGAACTGCGATATCTAATGTGAAAGCGCTTGAAACCGTCGTAAAGTTGTAGAAAGCAATGTAAAGTAGCGAGTAAAACGTTTTCTAACGATAGAAGTGCGCAGGTTATGTTAGGTTGAGTTATGTTAGTTTAAGCTAGGTAGCGTCGTGAAACTACCAAATCAACGTCATCTAACGAGATAGTGTTGTTTTATTGCGAGTACGAAACTGCGATAGGTGAAATGTTGTGAAAGCACACAAAACGGCATGAACAGGCCAAATACTGCGTGTTGTATCGTTACAAGTGCGAAACTGCTATGTTGTGATATTCTCGTTAAAGCGCATGCAAGCATCGTGAAACCTTAAAGAACGATGTCATTTAGCGAGATACAGCGTTCTGTACTGCAATAAGTTGGTGAAAAACTGTGAGGTTATGCAAATATCCTAATTGTGAACGAAACAGTGTAATAGAGCGTTTTTTAATACAAGTGCGAATATTAGGTTAGGTTAAGATATAAACCGTCGTAAAACCGCATTAAACAATGTCACATAGTGAGATGCAGTGTTTTTCACCATTACAAGTCGGGAACTACGATATCTAATGTGAAAGCGCATAAAACCGTCGTAATCTTGTAGAAAACATTGTAAAGTTGCGAGTAAAACGTTTTCTAACGATAGAAGTGCGAAGGTTAGGTTAGGTTAGGTTAGTTTAAGCTAGGTAGCGTCGTGAAACTACCAAAAACGACGTCATCTATCGAGATAGTGTTGTTTTATTGCGAGTATTAAACTGCGATAGGTGAAATGTTGTGAAAGCACACAAAACGGCATGAACAAGCCAAATACTGCGTGTTCTACCGTTACAAGTGCTAAACTGCTATATTGTGATATTCTCGTTAAAGCGCATGCAAGCATCGTGAAACCTTAAAGAACAATGTCATTTAGCGAGATACAGCGTTCTGTACTGCAATAAGTTGGTGAAAAACTGTGAGGTTATGCAAATATCGTAATTGTGAACAAAACAGTGTAATAGAGCGTTTTTAGATACAAGTGCGAATGTTAGGTTAGGTTAAGATATGAACCGTCGTAAAACCACAATAAACAATGTCAATTAGTGAGATGCAGTGTTTTTCACCATTAAAAGTGGGGAACTGCGATATCTAATGTGAAAGCGCTTGCAACCGTCGTTAGGTTAGGTTAGGTTAGGTTTGGTTAGGTTAGGTTAGGTTAGGTTAGATTAGGTTAGGTTGGTTTGAGTTGGGTTAGGTTAGGTTAGGTTACGTTAGGTTAGGTTAGGTTAGGTTACGTTAGGTTAGGTTAGGTTAGGTAAGGATAATTTGCTTAGGTTAGGTAAGGTTAGGTTAGGTTAGGTTAGGTTAGGTTGGGTGTTGTTGGGTTGGGTTGGGTTGGGTTAGGTTGGGTTAGGTTAGGTTAGGTTACGTTAGGTTAGGTTAGGTTAGGTTACGTTAGGTTATGTTAGGTTAGGTTAGGTTACGTTAGGTTAGGTTAGGTCAGCTAAGGTTAGGTTACGTTAGAATAGGTTAGTTTAGGTTAGGTTACGTTAGGTTAGGTTAAGTTAGGTTAGAATAGGTTTGGTTAGGTTAGGTTAGGTTAGCTTAGGTTAGGTTAGGTTGGGTTGGGTTGGGTTAGGTTGGGTTAGGTTAGGTTAGGTTAGGTTAGGTTGGGTTAGGTTAGTTTAGGTTAGGTTAGGTTGGGTTAGGTTAGGTTAGGTTACGTTAGGTAAAGGTATGAACCGTCGTAAAACCGCATTAAACAATGTCACTTAGTGAGATGCAGTGTTTTTCACCTTTACAAGTTGGGAACTGCGATATCTAATGTGAAAGCGCTTGAAACCGTCGTAAAGTTGTAGAAAGCAATGTAAAGTAGCGAGTAAAACGTTTTCTAAGGATAGAAGTGCGCAGGTTATGTTAGGTTGAGTTATGTTAGTTTAAGCTAGGTAGCGTCGTGAAACTACCAAATCAACGTCATCTAACGAGATAGTGTTGTTTTATTGCGAGTACGAAACTGCGATAGGTGAAATGTTGTGAAAGCACACAAAACGGCATGAACAGGCCAAATACTGCGTGTTGTATCGTTACAAGTGCGAAACTGCTATGTTGTGATATTCTCGTTAAAGCGCATGCAAGCATCGTGAAACCTTAAAGAACGATGTCATTTAGCGAGATACAGCGTTCTGTACTGCAATAAGTTGGTGAAAAACTGTGAGGTTATGCAAATATCCTAATTGTGAACGAAACAGTGTAATAGAGCGTTTTTTAATACAAGTGCGAATATTAGGTTAGGTTAAGATATAAACCGTCGTAAAACCGCATTAAACAATGTCACATAGTGAGATGCAGTGTTTTTCACCATTACAAGTCGGGAACTACGATATCTAATGTGAAAGCGCATAAAACCGTCGTAATCTTGTAGAAAACATTGTAAAGTTGCGAGTAAAACGTTTTCTAACGATAGAAGTGCGAAGGTTAGGTTAGGTTAGGTTAGTTTAAGCTAGGTAGCGTCGTGAAACTACCAAAAACGACGTCATCTATCGAGATAGTGTTGTTTTATTGCGAGTATTAAACTGCGATAGGTGAAATGTTGTGAAAGCACACAAAACGGCATGAACAAGCCAAATACTGCGTGTTCTACCGTTACAAGTGCTAAACTGCTATATTGTGATATTCTCGTTAAAGCGCATGCAAGCATCGTGAAACCTTAAAGAACAATGTCATTTAGCGAGATACAGCGTTCTGTACTGCAATAAGTTGGTGAAAAACTGTGAGGTTATGCAAATATCGTAATTGTGAACAAAACAGTGTAATAGAGCGTTTTTAGATACAAGTGCGAATGTTAGGTTAGGTTAAGATATGAACCGTCGTAAAACCACAATAAACAATGTCAATTAGTGAGATGCAGTGTTTTTCACCATTAAAAGTGGGGAACTGCGATATCTAATGTGAAAGCGCTTGCAACCGTCGTTAGGTTAGGTTAGGTTAGGTTTGGTTAGGTTAGGTTAGGTTAGGTTAGATTAGGTTAGGTTGGTTTGAGTTGGGTTAGGTTAGGTTGGGTTAGGTCAGGTTAGGTTACGTTAGGTTAGGTTAGGTTACGTTAGGTTAGGTTAGGTTAGGTTACGTTAGGTTAGGTTAGGTTAGGTAAGGATAATTTGCTTAGGTTAGGTAAGGTTAGGTTAGGTTAGGTTAGGTTAGGTTGGGTGTTGTTGGGTTGGGTTGGGTTGGGTTAGGTTGGGTTAGGTTAGGTTAGGTTACGTTAGGTTAGGTTAGGTTAGGTTACGTTAGGTTATGTTAGGTTAGGTTAGGTTACGTTAGGTTAGGTTAGGTCAGCTAAGGTTAGGTTACGTTAGAATAGGTTAGTTTAGGTTAGGTTACGTTAGGTTAGGTTAAGTTAGGTTAGAATAGGTTTGGTTAGGTTAGGTTAGGTTAGCTTAGGTTAGGTTAGGTTGGGTTGGGTTGGGTTAGGTTGGGTTAGGTTAGGTTAGGTTAGGTTAGGTTGGGTTAGGTTAGTTTAGGTTAGGTTAGGTTAGGTTAGGTTGGGTTGGGTTGGCTTAGGTTAGGTTAGGGTGGTAAGGTTAGGTTAGGTTAGGTTACGTTAAGTTAAGGTATGAACCATCGTAAAACCGCATTAAACAATGTCACTTAGTGAGATGCAGTGTTTTTCACCTTTACAAGTTGGGAACTGTGATATCTAATGTGAAAGCGCTTGAAACCGTCGTAATGTTGTAGAAAGCAATGTAAAGTAGCGAGTAAAACGTTTTCTAACGATAGAAGTGCGAAAGTTATGTTAGGTTGAGTTATGTTAGTTTAAGCTAGGTAGCGTCGTGAAACTACCAAATCAACGTCATCTAACGAGATAGTGTTGTTTTATTGCGAGTACGAAACTGTGATAGGCGAAATGTTGTGAAAGCACACAAAACGGCAAGAACAGGCCAAATACTGCGTGTTGTACCGTTACAAGTGCGAAACTGCTATGTTGTGATATTCTCGTTAAAGCGCATGCAAGCATCGTGAAACCTTAAAGAACGATGTCATTTAGCGAGATACAGCGTTCTGTACTGCAATAAGTTGGTGAAAAACTGTGAGGTTATGCAAATATCCTAATTGTGAACGAAACAGTGTAATAGAGCGTTTTTTAATACAAGTGCGAATATTAGGTTAGGTTAAGATATGAACCGTCGTAAAACCGCATTAAACAATGTCACTTAGTGAGATGCAGTGTTTTTCACCATTACAAGTCGGGAACTACGATATCTAATGTGAAAGCGCTTGCAAACGTCGTTAGGTTAGGTTAGGTTAGGTTAGGTTAGGTTAGGTTAGGTTATGTTAGGTTTGGTTAGGTTAGGTTAGGTTAGGTTATGTTAGGTTAGGTTGGGTTAGGTTAGGTTAGGTTACGTTAGGTAAAGGTATGAACCGTCGTAAAACCGCATTAAACAATGTCACTTAGTGAGATGCAGTGTTTTTCACCTTTACAAGTTGGGAACTGCGATATCTAATGTGAAAGCGCTTGAAACCGTCGTAAAGTTGTAGAAAGCAATGTAAAGTAGCGAGTAAAACGTTTTCTAACGATAGAAGTGCGCAGGTTATGTTAGGTTGAGTTATGTTAGTTTAAGCTAGGTAGCGTCGTGAAACTACCAAATCAACGTCATCTAACGAGATAGTGTTGTTTTATTGCGAGTACGAAACTGCGATAGGTGAAATGTTGTGAAAGCACACAAAACGGCATGAACAGGCCAAATACTGCGTGTTGTATCGTTACAAGTGCGAAACTGCTATGTTGTGATATTCTCGTTAAAGCGCATGCAAGCATCGTGAAACCTTAAAGAACGATGTCATTTAGCGAGATACAGCGTTCTGTACTGCAATAAGTTGGTGAAAAACTGTGAGGTTATGCAAATATCCTAATTGTGAACGAAACAGTGTAATAGAGCGTTTTTTAATACAAGTGCGAATATTAGGTTAGGTTAAGATATAAACCGTCGTAAAACCGCATTAAACAATGTCACATAGTGAGATGCAGTGTTTTTCACCATTACAAGTCGGGAACTACGATATCTAATGTGAAAGCGCATAAAACCGTCGTAATCTTGTAGAAAACATTGTAAAGTTGCGAGTAAAACGTTTTCTAACGATAGAAGTGCGAAGGTTAGGTTAGGTTAGGTTAGTTTAAGCTAGGTAGCGTCGTGAAACTACCAAAAACGACGTCATCTATCGAGATAGTGTTGTTTTATTGCGAGTATTAAACTGCGATAGGTGAAATGTTGTGAAAGCACACAAAACGGCATGAACAAGCCAAATACTGCGTGTTCTACCGTTACAAGTGCTAAACTGCTATATTGTGATATTCTCGTTAAAGCGCATGCAAGCATCGTGAAACCTTAAAGAACAATGTCATTTAGCGAGATACAGCGTTCTGTACTGCAATAAGTTGGTGAAAAACTGTGAGGTTATGCAAATATCGTAATTGTGAACAAAACAGTGTAATAGAGCGTTTTTAGATACAAGTGCGAATGTTAGGTTAGGTTAAGATATGAACCGTCGTAAAACCACAATAAACAATGTCAATTAGTGAGATGCAGTGTTTTTCACCATTAAAAGTGGGGAACTGCGATATCTAATGTGAAAGCGCTTGCAACCGTCGTTAGGTTAGGTTAGGTTAGGTTTGGTTAGGTTAGGTTAGGTTAGGTTAGATTAGGTTAGGTTGGTTTGAGTTGGGTTAGGTTAGGTTAGGTTACGTTAGGTTAGGTTAGGTTAGGTTACGTTAGGTTAGGTTAGGTTAGGTAAGGATAATTTGCTTAGGTTAGGTAAGGTTAGGTTAGGTTAGGTTAGGTTAGGTTGGGTGTTGTTGGGTTGGGTTGGGTTGGGTTAGGTTGGGTTAGGTTAGGTTAGGTTACGTTAGGTTAGGTTAGGTTAGGTTACGTTAGGTTATGTTAGGTTAGGTTAGGTTACGTTAGGTTAGGTTAGGTCAGCTAAGGTTAGGTTACGTTAGAATAGGTTAGTTTAGGTTAGGTTACGTTAGGTTAGGTTAAGTTAGGTTAGAATAGGTTTGGTTAGGTTAGGTTAGGTTAGCTTAGGTTAGGTTAGGTTGGGTTGGGTTGGGTTAGGTTGGGTTAGGTTAGGTTAGGTTAGGTTAGGTTGGGTTAGGTTAGTTTAGGTTAGGTTAGGTTGGGTTGGGTTGGCTTAGGTTAGGTTAGGGTGGTAAGGTTAGGTTAGGTTAGGTTACGTTAGGTTAAGGTATGAACCATCGTAAAACCGCATTAAACAATGTCACTTAGTGAGATGCAGTGTTTTTCACCTTTACAAGTTGGGAACTGTGATATCTAATGTGAAAGCGCTTGAAACCGTCGTAATGTTGTAGAAAGCAATGTAAAGTAGCGAGTAAAACGTTTTCTAACGATAGAAGTGCGAAAGTTATGTTAGGTTGAGTTATGTTAGTTTAAGCTAGGTAGCGTCGTGAAACTACCAAATCAACGTCATCTAACGAGATAGTGTTGTTTTATTGCGAATACGAAACTGCGATAGGTGAAATGTTGTGAAAGCACACAAAACGGCAAGAACATGCCAAATACTGCGTGTTGTACCGTTACAAGTGCGAAACTGCTATGTTGTGATATTCTCGTTAAAGCGCATGCAAGCATCGTGAAACCTTAAAGAACGATGTCATTTAGCGAGATACAGCGTTCTGTACTGCAATAAGTTGGTGAAAAACTGTGAGGTTATGCAAATATCCTAATTGTGAACGAAACAGTGTAATAGAGCGTTTTTTAATACAAGTGCGAATATTAGGTTAGGTTAAGATATGAACCGTCGTAAAACCGCATTAAACAATGTCACTTAGTGAGATGCAGTGTTTTTCACCATTACAAGTCGGGAACTACGATATCTAATGTGAAAGCGCTTGCAAACGTCGTTAGGTTAGGTTAGGTTAGGTTAGGTTAGGTTATGTTAGGTTTGGTTAGGTTAGGTTAGGTTAGGTTAGGTTTTGTTAGGTTAGGTTGGGTTAAGTTAGGTTAGGTTACGTTAGGTTAAGGTATGAACCGTCGTAAAACCGCATTAAACAATGTCACTTAGTGAGATGCAGTGTTTTTCACCTTTACAAGTTGGGAACTGCGATATCTAATGTGAAAGCGCTTGAAACCGTCGTAAAGTTGTAGAAAACATTGTAAAGTTGCGAGTAAAACGTTTTCTAACGATAGAAGTGCGAAGGTTAGGTTAGGTTAGGTTAGTTTAAGCTAGGTAGCGTCGTGAAACTACCAAAAACGACGTCATCTAACGAGATAGTGTTGTTTTATTGCGAGTATTAAACTGCGATAGGTGAAATGTTGTGAAAGCACACAAAACGGCATGAACAAGCCAAATACTGCGTGTTCTACCGTTACAAGTGCGAAACTGCTATATTGTGATATTCTCGTTAAAGCGCATGCAAGCATCGTGAAACCTTAAAGAACAATGTCATTTAGCGAGATACAGCGTTCTGTACTGCAATAAGTTGGTGAAAAACTGTGAGGTTATGCAAATATCGTAATTGTGAACAAAACAGTGTAATAGAGCGTTTTTAGATACAAGTGCGAATGTTAGGTTAG
>NW_027464610.1:3795000-3835000 GCF_043290135.1 Rhipicephalus microplus | reverse complement strand
TTGGGTTAGGTTAGGTTAGGTTAGGTTAGGTTACGTTAGGTTAGGTTAGGTTAC
The DNA here is from genome assembly GCF_043290135.1 of Rhipicephalus microplus. Lineage (NCBI taxonomy): Eukaryota > Metazoa > Arthropoda > Arachnida > Ixodida > Ixodidae > Rhipicephalus > Rhipicephalus microplus. The sequence goes on along the minus strand of NW_027464610.1, from coordinate 3,834,946 downwards.
GTTAGGTTAGGTTAGGTAAGGATAATTTGGTTAGGTTAGGTAAGGTTAGGTTAGGTTAGGTTAGGTTGGGTTGGGTGTTGTTGGGTTGGGTTGGGTTGGGTTAGGTTGGGTTAGGTTAGGTTAGGTTACGTTAGGTTAGGTTAGGTTAGGTTAGGTTACGTTAGGTTAGGTTAGGTTAGGTTACGTTAGGTTAGGTTAGGTCAGGTAAGGTTAGGTTACGTTAGAATAGGTTAGGTTAGGTTAGGTTACGTTAGGTTAGGTAAAGTTAGGTTAGGTTAGGTTTGGTTAGGTTAGGTTAGGTTAGCTTAGGTTAGGTTAGGTTGGGTTGGGTTGGGTTAGGTTGGGTTAGGTTAGGTTAGGTTAGGTTGGGTTAGGTTAGTTTAGGTTAGGTTAGGTTAGGTTGGGTTGGGTTGGGTTAGGTTAGGTTAGGTTAGGTAAGGTTAGGTTAGGTTAGGTTAGGTTACGTTAGGTTAAGGTATGAACCGTCGTAAAACCGCATTAAACAATGTCACTTAGTGAGATGCTGTGTTTTTCACCATTACAAGTCGGGAACTGCGATATCTAATGTGAAAGCGCATGAAACCGTCGTAATCTTGTAGAAAACATTGTAAAGTAGCGAATAAAACGTTTTCTAACGATAGAAGTGCGAAGGTTCGGTTAGCTAGGTAGCGTCGTGAAACCACCAAAAACGATGTCATCTAACGAGATGTGTTGTTTTATTGCGAGTACGAAACTGCGATAGGTGAAATATTGGGAAAGCACACAAAATGGCATGAACTAGCCAGATACTGCGTCTTGTGCCGTTACAAGTGCGAAACTACTTTATTGTGATATTCTCGTTAAAGCGCATGCAAGTATCGTGAAACCTTAAAGAACGATGTCATTTATCGAGATACAGTGTTCTGTACTGTAATAAGTTGGTGAGAAACTGTGAGGTCAAGCAAATATCGTAATTGTGAACGAAACAGTGTAATTGAGCGTCTTTAGATACAAGTACGAACGTTAGGTTAGGTTAAGATATGAACCGTCGTAAAACCGCATTAAACAATGTCAATTAGTGAGATGCAGTGTTTTTCACCATTAAAAGTGGGGAACTGCGATATCTAATGTGAAAGCGCTTGCAACCGTCGTTAGGTTAGGTTAGGTTAGGTTAGGTTAGGTTAGGTTTGGTTAGGTTAGGTTAGGTTAGATTAGGTTAGGTTGGGTTGAGTTGGGTTAGGTTAGGTTAGGTTAGGTTAGGTTGGGTTAGGTTAGGTTAGGTTACGTTAGGTTAGGTTAGGTTACGTTAGGTTAGGTTAGGTTAGGTTACGTTAGGTTAGGTTAGGTTAGGTAAGGATAATTTGGTTAGGTTAGGTAAGATTAGGTTAGGTTAGGTTAGGTTGGGTTGGGTGTTGTTGGGTTGGGTTGGGTTGGGTTAGGTTGGGTTAGGTTAGGTTAGGTTACGTTAGGATAGGTTAGGTTAGGTTATGTTAGGTTAGGTTAGGTTACGTTAGGTTAGGTTAGATCAGGTAAGGTTAGGTTACGTTAGAATAGGTTAGGTTAGGTTAGGTTACGTTAGGTTAGGTTAAGTTAGGTTAGGTTAGGTTTGGTTAGGTTAGGTTAGGTTAGCTTAGGTTAGGTTAGGTTAGGTTGGGTTAGGTTAGTTTAGGTTAGGTTAGGTTAGGCTAGGTTGGGTTGGGTTGGCTTAGGTTAGGTTAGGGTGGTAAGGTTAGGTTAGGTTAGGTTAGGTTACGTTAGGTTAAGGTATGAACCGTCGTAAAACCGCAATAAACAATGTCACTTAGCGAGATGCAATGTTTTTCACCTTTACAAGTTGGGAACTGCGATATCTAATGTGAAAGCGCTTGAAACCGCCGTAATGTTGTAGAAAGCAATGTAAAGTATCGAGTAAAACGTTTTCTAACGATTGAAATGCGAAGGTTATGTTAGGTTGAGTTATGTTAGTTTAAGCTAGGTAGCGTCGTGAAACCACCAAAAACGACGTCATCTAACGAGATAGTGTTGTTTTATTGCGAGTACGAAACTGCGATAGGTAAAATGTTGTGAAAGCACACAAAACGGCATGAACAAGCCAAATACTGCGTGTTGTACCGTTACAAGTGCGAAACTGCTATGTTGTGACATTCTCGGTAAAGCGCATGCAAGTATCGTGAAACCTTAAATAACGATGTCATTTAGCGAGATACAGCGTTCTGTACTGTAATAAGTTGGTGAGAAACTGTGAGGTCAAGCAAATATCGTAATTGTGAACGAAACAGTGTAATTGAGCGTCTTTAGATACAAGTGCGAATGTTAAGTTAGGTTGACATATCAACCGTCGTAAAACCGCATTAAACAATGTCACTTAGTGAGATGTAGTGTTTTTCAACATTACAAGTCGGGAACTACGATATCTAATGTGAAAGCGCATGAAACCGTCGTAATTTTGTAGAAAACATTGTAAAGTTGCGAGTTAAACGTTTTCTAACGATAGAAGTGCGAAGGTTAGGTTAGGTTGGGTTTGTTTAAGCTAGGTAGCGTCGTGAAACTACCAAAAATGACGTCATCTAACGAGATAGTGTTGTTTTATTGCGAGTATTAAACTGCGATAGGTGAAATGTTGTGAAAGCACACAAAACGGCATGAACAAGCCAAATACTGCGTGTTCTACCATTACAAGTGCGAAACTGCTATATTGTGATATTCTCGTTAAAGCGCATGCAAGCATCGTGAAACCTTAAAGAACAATGTCATTTAGCGAGATACAGCGTTCTGTACTGCAATAAGTTGGTGAAAAACTGTGAGGTTATGCAAATATCGTAATTGTGAACGAAACAGTGTAATAGAGCGTTTTTCAATACAAGTACGAATGTTAGGTTAGGTTAAGATATGAACCGTCGTAAAACCGCATTAAACAATGTCACTTAGTGAGATGCAGTGTTTTTCACCATTACAAGTCGGGAACTGCGATATCTAATGTGAAAGCGCTTGCAAACGTCGTTAGGTTAGGTTAGGTTAGGTTAGGTTAGGTTACGTTAGGTTAGGTTTGGTTAGGTTAGGTTAGGTTAGGTTATGTTAGGTTAGGTTGGGTTAGGTTAGGTTAGGTTACGTTAGGTTAAGGTATAAACCGTCGTAAAACCGCATTAAACAATGTCACTTAGTGAGATGCAGTGTTTTTCACCTTTACAAGTTGGGAACTGCGATATCTAATGTGAAAGCGCTTGAAACCGTCGTAAAGTTGTAGAAAGCAATGTAAAGTAGCGAGTAAAACGTTTTCTAACGATAGAAGTGCGAAGGTTATGTTAGGTTGAGTTATGTTAGTTTAAGCTAGGTAGCGTCGTGAAACCACCAAAAACGACGTCATCTAACGAGATAATGTTGTTTTATTGCGAGTACGAAACTGCGATAGGTAAAATGTTGTGAAAGCACACAAAACGGCATGAACAAGCCAAATACTGCGTGTTGTACCGTTACAAGTGCGAAACTGCTATGTTGTGACATTCTCGGTAAAGCGCATGCAAGTATCGTGAAACCTTAAAGAACGATGTCATTTAGCGAGATACAGCGTTCTGTACTGTAATAAGTTGGTGAGAAACTGTGAGGTCAAGCAAATATCGTAATTGTGAACGAAACAGTGTAATTGAGCGTCTTTATATACAAGTGCGAATGTTAGGTTAGGTTGACATATCAACCGTCGTAAAACCGCATTAAACAATGTCACTTAGTGAGATGTAGTGTTTTTCAACATTACAAGTCGGGAACTAAGATATCTAATGTGAAAGCGCTTGCAACCGTCGTTAGGTTAGGTTAGGTTAGGTTAGGTTAGGTTAGGTTAGGTTTGGTTAGGTTAGGTTAGGTTAGGTTAGGTTTGGTTAGATTAGGTTAGGTTGGGTCAGTTGGGTTAGGTTAGGTTAGGTTAGGTTGGGTTAGGTTAGGTTAGGTTAGGTTACGTTAGGTTAGGTTAGGTTACGTTAGGTTAGGTTAGGTTAGGTTACGTTAGGTTAGGTTAGGTTAGGTAAGGATAATTTGGTTAGGTTAGGTAAGGTTAGGTTAGGTTAGGTTAGGTTGGGTTGGGTGTTGTTGGGTTTGGTTGGGTTGGGTTAGGTTGGGTTAGGTTAGGTTAGGTTACGTTAGGTTAGGTTAGGTTAGGTTACGTTAGGTTAGGTTAGGTTAGGTTAGGTTAGGTCAGGTAAGGTTAGGTTACGTTAGAATAGGTTAGGTTAGGTTAGGTTACGTTAGGTTAGGTTAAGTTAGGTTAGGTTAGGTTTGGTTAGGTTAGGTTAGGTTAGCTTAGGTTAGGTTAGGTTGGGTTGGGTTGGGTTAGGTTGGGTTAGGTTAGGTTAGGTTAGGTTGGGTTAGGTTAGTTTAGGTTAGGTTAGGTTAGGTTAGGTTGGGTTGGGTTGGGTTAGGTTTGGTTAGGTTAGGTAAGGTTAGGTTAGGTTAGGTTAGGTTACGTTAGGTTAAGGTATGAACCGTCGTAAAACCGCATTAAACAATGTCACTTAGTGAGATGCTGTGTTTTTCACCATTACAAGTCGGGAACTGCGATATCTAAAGTGAAAGCGCATGAAACCGTCGTAATCTTGTAGAAAGCAATGTAAAGCAGCGAGTAAAACTTTTTCTAACGATAGAAGTGCGAAGGTTATGTTAGGTTGAGTTATGTTAGTTTAAGCTACGTAGCGTCGTGAAACCACCAAAAACGACGTCATCTAACGAGATAGTGTTGTTTTATTGCGAGTGCGAAACTGCGATAGGTAAAATGTTGTGAAAGCACACAAAACGGCATGAACAAGCCAAATACTGCGTGTTGTACCGTTACAAGTGCGAAACTGCTATGTTGTGACATTCTCGGTAAAGCGCATGCAAGTATCGTGAAACCTTAAAGAACGATGTCATTTAGCGGGATACAGCGTTCTGTACTGTAATAAGTTGGTGAGAAACTGTGAGGTCAAGCAAATATCGTAATTGTGAACGAAACAGTGTAATTGAGCGTCTTTAGATACAAGTGCGAATGTTAGGTTAGGTTGATATATCAACCGTCGTAAAACCGCATTAAACAATGTCACTTAGTGAGATGCTGTGTTTTTCACCATTACAAGTCGGGAACTGCGATATCTAAAGTGAAAGCGCATGAAACCGTCGTAATCTTGTAGAAAGCAATGTAAAGCAGCGAGTAAAACTTTTTCTAACGATAGAAGTGCGAAGGTTATGTTAGGTTGAGTTATGTTAGTTTAAGCTACGTAGCGTCGTGAAACCACCAAAAACGACGTCATCTAACGAGATAGTGTTGTTTTATTGCGAGTGCGAAACTGCGATAGGTAAAATGTTGTGAAAGCACACAAAACGGCATGAACAAGCCAAATACTGCGTGTTGTACCGTTACAAGTGCGAAACTGCTATGTTGTGACATTCTCGGTAAAGCGCATGCAAGCATCGTGAAACCTTAAAGAACAATGTCATTTAGCGAGATACAGCGTTCTGTACTGCAATAAGTTGGTGAAAAACTGTGAGGTTATGCAAATATCGTAATTGTGAACAAAACAGTGTAATAGAGCGTTTTTAGATACAAGTGCGAATGTTAGGTTAGGTTAAGATATGAACCGTCGTAAAACCGCATTAAACAATGTCAATTAGTGAGATGCAGTGTTTTCACCATTAAAGATGGGGAACTGCGATATCTAATGTGAAAGCGCTTGCAACCGTCGTTAGGTTAGGTTAGGTTAGGTTAGGTTAGGTTTGGTTAGGTTAGGTTAGGTTAGGTTAGGTTAGATTAGGTTAGGTTGGGTTAGGTTAGGTTAGGTTAGGTTAGGTTACGTTAGGTTAGGTTAGGTTACGTTAGGTTAGGTTAGGTAAGGATAATTTGGTTAGGTTAGGTAAGGTTAGGTTAGGTTAGGTTAGGTTGGGTTGGGTGTTGTTGGGTTGGGTTGGGTTGGGTTAGGTTGGGTTAGGTTAGGTTAGGTTACGTTAGGTTAGGTTAGGTTAGGTTAGGTTAGGTTACGTTAGGTTAGGTTAGGTTAGGTTACGTTAGGTTAGGTTAGGTCAGGTAAGGTTAGGTTACGTTAGAATAGGTTAGGTTAGGTTAGGTTACGTTAGGTTAGGTAAAGTTAGGTTAGGTTAGGTTTGGTTAGGTTAGGTTAGGTTAGCTTAGGTTAGGTTAGGTTGGGTTGGGTTGGGTTAGGTTGGGTTAGGTTAGGTTAGGTTAGGTTGGGTTAGGTTAGTTTAGGTTAGGTTAGGTTAGGTTGGGTTGGGTTGGGTTAGGTTAGGTTAGGTTAGGTAAGGTTAGGTTAGGTTAGGTTAGGTTACGTTAGGTTAAGGTATGAACCGTCGTAAAACCGCATTAAACAATGTCACTTAGTGAGATGCTGTGTTTTTCACCATTACAAGTCGGGAACTGCGATATCTAATGTGAAAGCGCATGAAACCGTCGTAATCTTGTAGAAAACATTGTAAAGTAGCGAATAAAACGTTTTCTAACGATAGAAGTGCGAAGGTTCGGTTAGCTAGGTAGCGTCGTGAAACCACCAAAAACGATGTCATCTAACGAGATGTGTTGTTTTATTGCGAGTACGAAACTGCGATAGGTGAAATATTGGGAAAGCACACAAAATGGCATGAACTAGCCAGATACTGCGTCTTGTGCCGTTACAAGTGCGAAACTACTTTATTGTGATATTCTCGTTAAAGCGCATGCAAGTATCGTGAAACCTTAAAGAACGATGTCATTTATCGAGATACAGTGTTCTGTACTGTAATAAGTTGGTGAGAAACTGTGAGGTCAAGCAAATATCGTAATTGTGAACGAAACAGTGTAATTGAGCGTCTTTAGATACAAGTACGAACGTTAGGTTAGGTTAAGATATGAACCGTCGTAAAACCGCATTAAACAATGTCAATTAGTGAGATGCAGTGTTTTTCACCATTAAAAGTGGGGAACTGCGATATCTAATGTGAAAGCGCTTGCAACCGTCGTTAGGTTAGGTTAGGTTAGGTTAGGTTAGGTTAGGTTTGGTTAGGTTAGGTTAGGTTAGATTAGGTTAGGTTGGGTTGAGTTGGGTTAGGTTAGGTTAGGTTAGGTTAGGTTGGGTTAGGTTAGGTTAGGTTACGTTAGGTTAGGTTAGGTTACGTTAGGTTAGGTTAGGTTAGGTTACGTTAGGTTAGGTTAGGTTAGGTAAGGATAATTTGGTTAGGTTAGGTAAGATTAGGTTAGGTTAGGTTAGGTTGGGTTGGGTGTTGTTGGGTTGGGTTGGGTTGGGTTAGGTTGGGTTAGGTTAGGTTAGGTTACGTTAGGATAGGTTAGGTTAGGTTATGTTAGGTTAGGTTAGGTTACGTTAGGTTAGGTTAGATCAGGTAAGGTTAGGTTACGTTAGAATAGGTTAGGTTAGGTTAGGTTACGTTAGGTTAGGTTAAGTTAGGTTAGGTTAGGTTTGGTTAGGTTAGGTTAGGTTAGCTTAGGTTAGGTTAGGTTAGGTTGGGTTAGGTTAGTTTAGGTTAGGTTAGGTTAGGCTAGGTTGGGTTGGGTTGGCTTAGGTTAGGTTAGGGTGGTAAGGTTAGGTTAGGTTAGGTTAGGTTACGTTAGGTTAAGGTATGAACCGTCGTAAAACCGCAATAAACAATGTCACTTAGCGAGATGCAATGTTTTTCACCTTTACAAGTTGGGAACTGCGATATCTAATGTGAAAGCGCTTGAAACCGCCGTAATGTTGTAGAAAGCAATGTAAAGTATCGAGTAAAACGTTTTCTAACGATTGAAATGCGAAGGTTATGTTAGGTTGAGTTATGTTAGTTTAAGCTAGGTAGCGTCGTGAAACCACCAAAAACGACGTCATCTAACGAGATAGTGTTGTTTTATTGCGAGTACGAAACTGCGATAGGTAAAATGTTGTGAAAGCACACAAAACGGCATGAACAAGCCAAATACTGCGTGTTGTACCGTTACAAGTGCGAAACTGCTATGTTGTGACATTCTCGGTAAAGCGCATGCAAGTATCGTGAAACCTTAAATAACGATGTCATTTAGCGAGATACAGCGTTCTGTACTGTAATAAGTTGGTGAGAAACTGTGAGGTCAAGCAAATATCGTAATTGTGAACGAAACAGTGTAATTGAGCGTCTTTAGATACAAGTGCGAATGTTAAGTTAGGTTGACATATCAACCGTCGTAAAACCGCATTAAACAATGTCACTTAGTGAGATGTAGTGTTTTTCAACATTACAAGTCGGGAACTACGATATCTAATGTGAAAGCGCATGAAACCGTCGTAATTTTGTAGAAAACATTGTAAAGTTGCGAGTTAAACGTTTTCTAACGATAGAAGTGCGAAGGTTAGGTTAGGTTGGGTTTGTTTAAGCTAGGTAGCGTCGTGAAACTACCAAAAATGACGTCATCTAACGAGATAGTGTTGTTTTATTGCGAGTATTAAACTGCGATAGGTGAAATGTTGTGAAAGCACACAAAACGGCATGAACAAGCCAAATACTGCGTGTTCTACCATTACAAGTGCGAAACTGCTATATTGTGATATTCTCGTTAAAGCGCATGCAAGCATCGTGAAACCTTAAAGAACAATGTCATTTAGCGAGATACAGCGTTCTGTACTGCAATAAGTTGGTGAAAAACTGTGAGGTTATGCAAATATCGTAATTGTGAACGAAACAGTGTAATAGAGCGTTTTTCAATACAAGTACGAATGTTAGGTTAGGTTAAGATATGAACCGTCGTAAAACCGCATTAAACAATGTCACTTAGTGAGATGCAGTGTTTTTCACCATTACAAGTCGGGAACTGCGATATCTAATGTGAAAGCGCTTGCAAACGTCGTTAGGTTAGGTTAGGTTAGGTTAGGTTAGGTTACGTTAGGTTAGGTTTGGTTAGGTTAGGTTAGGTTAGGTTATGTTAGGTTAGGTTGGGTTAGGTTAGGTTAGGTTACGTTAGGTTAAGGTATAAACCGTCGTAAAACCGCATTAAACAATGTCACTTAGTGAGATGCAGTGTTTTTCACCTTTACAAGTTGGGAACTGCGATATCTAATGTGAAAGCGCTTGAAACCGTCGTAAAGTTGTAGAAAGCAATGTAAAGTAGCGAGTAAAACGTTTTCTAACGATAGAAGTGCGAAGGTTATGTTAGGTTGAGTTATGTTAGTTTAAGCTAGGTAGCGTCGTGAAACCACCAAAAACGACGTCATCTAACGAGATAATGTTGTTTTATTGCGAGTACGAAACTGCGATAGGTAAAATGTTGTGAAAGCACACAAAACGGCATGAACAAGCCAAATACTGCGTGTTGTACCGTTACAAGTGCGAAACTGCTATGTTGTGACATTCTCGGTAAAGCGCATGCAAGTATCGTGAAACCTTAAAGAACGATGTCATTTAGCGAGATACAGCGTTCTGTACTGTAATAAGTTGGTGAGAAACTGTGAGGTCAAGCAAATATCGTAATTGTGAACGAAACAGTGTAATTGAGCGTCTTTATATACAAGTGCGAATGTTAGGTTAGGTTGACATATCAACCGTCGTAAAACCGCATTAAACAATGTCACTTAGTGAGATGTAGTGTTTTTCAACATTACAAGTCGGGAACTAAGATATCTAATGTGAAAGCGCATGAAACCGTCGTAATCTTGTAGAAAACATTGTAAAGTTGCGAGTAAAACGTTTTCCAACGATAGAAGTGCGAAGGTTAGCTTGAGTTATGTTAGTTTAAGCTATGTAGCGTCGTGAGACCACCAAAAAGGACGTCATCTAACGAGATGGTGTTGTTTTATTGCATGTACGAAACTGCAATAGGTGAAATGTTGTGAAAGTACACAAAACGGCTTGAACAAGCCAGATACTGCGTGTTGTACCGTTACAAGTGCGAAACTGCTATAATGTGATATTCTCGTTAAAGCGCATGCAAGCATCGTGAAACCTTAAAGAACGATGTCATTTAGCGAGATACAGCGTTCTGTACTGCAATAAGTTGGTGAAAAACTGAGGTTATGCAAATATCGTAATTGTGAACGAAACAGTGTAATAGAGCGTTTTTCAATACAAGTACGAATGTTAGGTTAGGTTAAGATATGAACCGTCGTAAAACCGCATTAAACAATGTCACTAAGTGAGATGCAGTGTTTTTCACCTTTACAAGTTGAGAACTGCGATATCTAATGTGAAAGCGCTTGAAACCGTCGTAATGTTGTAGAAAACATTGTAAAGTTGCGAGTAAAACGTTTTCTAACGATAGAAGTGCGAAAGTTAGGTTAGGTTAGGTTAGTTTAAGCTAGGTAGCGTCGTGAAACTACCAAAAACGACGTCATCTAACGAGATAGTGTTGTTTTATTGCGAGTATTAAACTGCGATAGGTGAAATGTTGTGAAACCACACAAAACGGCATGAACAAGCCAAATACTGCGTGTTCTACCGTTACAAGTGCGAAACTGCTTTATTGTGATATTCTCGTTAAAGCGCATGCAAGCATCGTGAAACCTTAAAGAACAATGTCATTTAGCGAGATACAGCGTTCTGTACTGCAATAAGTTGGTGAAAAACTGTGAGGTTATGCAAATATCGTAATTGTGAACGAAACAGTGTAATAGAGCGTTTTTCAATACAAGTACGAATGTTAGGTTAGGTTAAGATATGAACCGTCGTAAAACCGCATTAAACAATGTCACTTAGTGAGATGCAGTGTTTTTCACCATCACAAGTCGGGAACTGCGATATCTAATGTGAAAGCGCTTGCAAACGTCGTTAGGTTAGGTTAGGTTAGGTTAGGTTAGGTTAGGTTAGGTTACGTTAGGTTAGGTTTGGTTAGGTTAGGTTAGGTTAGGTTAGGTTAGGTTATGTTAGGTTAGGTTGGGTTAGGTTAGGTTAGGTTAGGTTAGGTTGATATCAACCGTCGTAAAACCGCATTAAACAATGTCACTTAGTGAGATGCAGTGTTTTTCACCTTTACAAGTTGGGAACTGTGATATCTAATATGAAAGTGCTTGAAATTATCGTAATGTTGTAGAAAGCAATGTAAAGTAGCGAGTAAAACGTTTTCTAACGATAGAAGTGCGAAAGTTATGTTAGGTTGAGTTATGTTAGTTTAAGCTAGGTAGCGTCGTGAAACTACCAAATCAACGTCATCTAACGAGATAGTGTTGTTTTATTGCGAGTACGAAACTGCGATAGGTGAAATGTTGTGAAAGCACACAAAACGGCATGAACAGGCCAAATACTGCGTGTTGTACCGTTACAAGTGCGAAACTGCTATGTTGTGATATTCTCGTTAAAGCGCATGCAAGCATCGTGAAACCTTAAAGAACGATGTCATTTAGCGAGATACAGCGTTCTGTACTGCAATAAGTTGGTGAAAAACTGAGGTTATGCAAATATCGTAATTGTGAACGAAACAGTGTAATAGAGCGTTTTTCAATACAAGTACGAATGTTAGGTTAGGTTAAGATAAGAACCGTCGTAAAACCGCATTAAACAATGTCACTAAGTGAGATGCAGTGTTTTTCACCTTTACAAGTTGAGAACTGCGATATCTAATGTGAAAGCGCTTGAAACCGTCGTAATGTTGTAGAAAACATTGTAAAGTTGCGAGTAAAACGTTTTATAACGATAGAAGTGCGAAAGTTAGGTTAGGTTAGGTTAGTTTAAGCTAGGTAGCGTCGTGAAACTACCAAAAACGACGTCATCTAACGAGATAGTGTTGTTTTATTGCGAGTATTAAACTGCGATAGGTGAAATGTTGTGAAACCACACAAAACGGCATGAACAGGCCAAATACTGCGTGTTGTACCGTTACAAGTGCGAAACTGCTATGTTGTGATATTCTCGTTAAAGCGCATGCAAGCATCGTGAAACCTTAAAGAACGATGTCATTTAGCGAGATACAGCGTTCTGTACTGCAATAAGTTGGTGAAAAACTGTGAGGTTATGCAAATATCCTAATTGTGAACGAAACAGTGTAATAGAGCGTTTTTTAATACAAGTGCGAATATTAGGTTAGGTTAAGATATGAACCGTCGTAAAACCGTATTAAACAATGTCACTTAGTGAGATGCAGTGTTTTTCACCATTACAAGTCGGGAACTACGATATCTAATGTGAAAGCGCTTGCAAACGTCGTTAGGTTAGGTTAGGTTAGGTTAGGTTAGGTTATGTTAGGTTTGGTTAGGTTAGGTTAGGTTAGGTTATGTTAGGTTAGGTTGGGTTAGGTTAGGTTAGGTTACGTTAGGTAAAGGTATGAACCGTCGTAAAACCGCATTAAACAATGTCACTTAGTGAGATGCAGTGTTTTTCACCTTTACAAGTTGGGAACTGCGATATCTAATGTGAAAGCGCTTGAAACCGTCGTAAAGTTGTAGAAAGCAATGTAAAGTAGCGAGTAAAACGTTTTCTAACGATAGAAGTGCGCAGGTTATGTTAGGTTGAGTTATGTTAGTTTAAGCTAGGTAGCGTCGTGAAACTACCAAATCAACGTCATCTAACGAGATAGTGTTGTTTTATTGCGAGTACGAAACTGCGATAGGTGAAATGTTGTGAAAGCACACAAAACGGCATGAACAAGCCAAATACTGCGTGTTGTAGCGTTACAAGTGCGAAACTGCTATGTTGTGACATTCTCGGTAAAGCGCATGCAAGTATCGTGAAACCTTAAAGAACGATGTCATTTAGCGAGATACAGCGTTCTGTACTGTAATAAGTTGGTGAGAAACTGTGAGGTCAAGCAAATATCGTAATTGTGAACGAAACAGTGTAATTGAGCGTCTTTATATACAAGTGCGAATGTTAGGTTAGGTTGACATATCAACCGTCGTAAAACCGCATTAAACAATGTCACTTAGTGAGATGTAGTGTTTTTCAACATTACAAGTCGGGAACTAAGATATCTAATGTGAAAGCGCATGAAACCGTCGTAATCTTGTAGAAAACATTGTAAAGTTGCGAGTAAAACGTTTTCTAACGATAGAAGTGCGAAGGTTAGCTTGAGTTATGTTAGTTTAAGCTATGTAGCGTCGTGAGACCACCAAAAAGGACGTCATCTAACGAGATGGTGTTGTTTTATTGCATGTACGAAACTGCAATAGGTGAAATGTTGTGAAAGTACACAAAACGGCTTGAACAAGCCAGATACTGCGTGTTGTACCGTTACAAGTGCGAAACTGCTATAATGTGATATTCTCGTTAAAGCGCATGCAAGCATCGTGAAACCTTAAAGAACGATGTCATTTAGCGAGATACAGCGTTCTGTACTGCAATAAGTTGGTGAAAAACTGAGGTTATGCAAATATCGTAATTGTGAACGAAACAGTGTAATAGAGCGTTTTTCAATACAAGTACGAATGTTAGGTTAGGTTAAGATATGAACCGTCGTAAAACCGCATTAAACAATGTCACTAAGTGAGATGCAGTGTTTTTCACCTTTACAAGTTGAGAACTGCGATATCTAATGTGAAAGCGCTTGAAACCGTCGTAATGTTGTAGAAAACATTGTAAAGTTGCGAGTAAAACGTTTTCTAACGATAGAAGTGCGAAAGTTAGGTTAGGTTAGGTTAGTTTAAGCTAGGTAGCGTCGTGAAACTACCAAAAACGACGTCATCTAACGAGATAGTGTTGTTTTATTGCGAGTATTAAACTGCGATAGGTGAAATGTTGTGAAACCACACAAAACGGCATGAACAAGCCAAATACTGCGTGTTCTACCGTTACAAGTGCGAAACTGCTTTATTGTGATATTCTCGTTAAAGCGCATGCAAGCATCGTGAAACCTTAAAGAACAATGTCATTTAGCGAGATACAGCGTTCTGTACTGCAATAAGTTGGTGAAAAACTGTGAGGTTATGCAAATATCGTAATTGTGAACGAAACAGTGTAATAGAGCGTTTTTCAATACAAGTACGAATGTTAGGTTAGGTTAAGATATGAACCGTCGTAAAACCGCATTAAACAATGTCACTTAGTGAGATGCAGTGTTTTTCACCATCACAAGTCGGGAACTGCGATATCTAATGTGAAAGCGCTTGCAAACGTCGTTAGGTTAGGTTAGGTTAGGTTAGGTTAGGTTAGGTTAGGTTACGTTAGGTTAGGTTTGGTTAGGTTAGGTTAGGTTAGGTTAGGTTATGTTAGGTTAGGTTGGGTTAGGTTAGGTTAGGTTAGGTTAGGTTAGGTTGATATCAACCGTCGTAAAACCGCATTAAACAATGTCACTTAGTGAGATGCAGTGTTTTTCACCTTTACAAGTTGGGAACTGTGATATCTAATATGAAAGTGCTTGAAATTATCGTAATGTTGTAGAAAGCAATGTAAAGTAGCGAGTAAAACGTTTTCTAACGATAGAAGTGCGAAAGTTATGTTAGGTTGAGTTATGTTAGTTTAAGCTAGGTAGCGTCGTGAAACTACCAAATCAACGTCATCTAACGAGATAGTGTTGTTTTATTGCGAGTACGAAACTGCGATAGGTGAAATGTTGTGAAAGCACACAAAACGGCATGAACAGGCCAAATACTGCGTGTTGTACCGTTACAAGTGCGAAACTGCTATGTTGTGATATTCTCGTTAAAGCGCATGCAAGCATCGTGAAACCTTAAAGAACGATGTCATTTAGCGAGATACAGCGTTCTGTACTGCAATAAGTTGGTGAAAAACTGAGGTTATGCAAATATCGTAATTGTGAACGAAACAGTGTAATAGAGCGTTTTTCAATACAAGTACGAATGTTAGGTTAGGTTAAGATAAGAACCGTCGTAAAACCGCATTAAACAATGTCACTAAGTGAGATGCAGTGTTTTTCACCTTTACAAGTTGAGAACTGCGATATCTAATGTGAAAGCGCTTGAAACCGTCGTAATGTTGTAGAAAACATTGTAAAGTTGCGAGTAAAACGTTTTATAACGATAGAAGTGCGAAAGTTAGGTTAGGTTAGGTTAGTTTAAGCTAGGTAGCGTCGTGAAACTACCAAAAACGACGTCATCTAACGAGATAGTGTTGTTTTATTGCGAGTATTAAACTGCGATAGGTGAAATGTTGTGAAACCACACAAAACGGCATGAACAGGCCAAATACTGCGTGTTGTACCGTTACAAGTGCGAAACTGCTATGTTGTGATATTCTCGTTAAAGCGCATGCAAGCATCGTGAAACCTTAAAGAACGATGTCATTTAGCGAGATACAGCGTTCTGTACTGCAATAAGTTGGTGAAAAACTGTGAGGTTATGCAAATATCCTAATTGTGAACGAAACAGTGTAATAGAGCGTTTTTTAATACAAGTGCGAATATTAGGTTAGGTTAAGATATGAACCGTCGTAAAACCGTATTAAACAATGTCACTTAGTGAGATGCAGTGTTTTTCACCATTACAAGTCGGGAACTACGATATCTAATGTGAAAGCGCTTGCAAACGTCGTTAGGTTAGGTTAGGTTAGGTTAGGTTAGGTTATGTTAGGTTTGGTTAGGTTAGGTTAGGTTAGGTTATGTTAGGTTAGGTTGGGTTAGGTTAGGTTAGGTTACGTTAGGTAAAGGTATGAACCGTCGTAAAACCGCATTAAACAATGTCACTTAGTGAGATGCAGTGTTTTTCACCTTTACAAGTTGGGAACTGCGATATCTAATGTGAAAGCGCTTGAAACCGTCGTAAAGTTGTAGAAAGCAATGTAAAGTAGCGAGTAAAACGTTTTCTAACGATAGAAGTGCGCAGGTTATGTTAGGTTGAGTTATGTTAGTTTAAGCTAGGTAGCGTCGTGAAACTACCAAATCAACGTCATCTAACGAGATAGTGTTGTTTTATTGCGAGTACGAAACTGCGATAGGTGAAATGTTGTGAAAGCACACAAAACGGCATGAACAGGCCAAATACTGCGTGTTGTATCGTTACAAGTGCGAAACTGCTATGTTGTGATATTCTCGTTAAAGCGCATGCAAGCATCGTGAAACCTTAAAGAACGATGTCATTTAGCGAGATACAGCGTTCTGTACTGCAATAAGTTGGTGAAAAACTGTGAGGTTATGCAAATATCCTAATTGTGAACGAAACAGTGTAATAGAGCGTTTTTTAATACAAGTGCGAATATTAGGTTAGGTTAAGATATGAACCGTCGTAAAACCGCATTAAACAATGTCACATAGTGAGATGCAGTGTTTTTCACCATTACAAGTCGGGAACTACGATATCTAATGTGAAAGCGCATAAAATCGTCGTAATCTTGTAGAAAACATTGTAAAGTTGCGAGTAAAACGTTTTCTAACGATAGAAGTGCGAAGGTTAGGTTAGGTTAGGTTAGTTTAAGCTAGGTAGCGTCGTGAAACTACAAAAAACGACGTCATCTAACGAGATAGTGTTGTTTTATTGCGAGTATTAAACTGCGATAGGTGAAATGTTGTGAAAGCACACAAAACGGCATGAACAAGCCAAATACTGCGTGTTCTACCGTTACAAGTGCTAAACTGCTATATTGTGATATTCTCGTTAAAGCGCATGCAAGCATCGTGAAACCTTAAAGAACAATGTCATTTAGCGAGATACAGCGTTCTGTACTGCAATAAGTTGGTGAAAAACTGTGAGGTTATGCAAATATCGTAATTGTGAACAAAACAGTGTAATAGAGCGTTTTTAGATACAAGTGCGAATGTTAGGTTAGGTTAAGATATGAACCGTCGTAAAACCACAATAAACAATGTCAATTAGTGAGATGCAGTGTTTTTCACCATTAAAAGTGGGGAACTGCGATATCTAATGTGAAAGCGCTTGCAACCGTCGTTAGGTTAGGTTAGGTTTGGTTAGGTTAGGTTAGGTTAGGTTAGATTAGGTTAGGTTGGTTTGAGTTGGGTTAGGTTAGGTTGGGTTAGGTTAGGTTAGGTTACGTTAGGTTAGGTTAGGTTACGTTAGGTTAGGTTAGGTTAGGTTACGTTAGGTTAGGTTAGGTTAGGTAAGGATAATTTGCTTAGGTTAGGTAAGGTTAGGTTAGGTTAGGTTAGGTTAGGTTGGGTGTTGTTGGGTTGGGTTGGGTTGGGTTAGGTTGGGTTAGGTTAGGTTAGGTTACGTTAGGTTAGGTTAGGTTAGGTTACGTTAGGTTATGTTAGGTTAGGTTAGGTTACGTTAGGTTAGGTTAGGTCAGCTAAGGTTAGGTTACGTTAGAATAGGTTAGTTTAGGGTAGGTTACGTTAGGTTAGGTTAAGTTAGGTTAGGTTAGGTTTGGTTAGGTTAGGTTAGGTTAGCTTAGGTTAGGTTAGGTTGGGTTGGGTTGGGTTATGTTGGGTTAGGTTAGGTTAGGTTAGGTTAGGTTGGGTTAGGTTAGTTTAGGTTAGGTTAGGTTAGGTTAGGTTGGGTTGGGTTGGCTTAGGTTAGGTTAGGGTGGTAAGGTTAGGTTAGGTTAGGTTACGTTAGGTTAAGGTATGAACCGTCGTAAAACCGCATTAAACAATGTCACTTAGTGAGATGCAGTGTTTTTCACCTTTACAAGTTGGGAACTGTGATATCTAATGTGAAAGCGCTTGAAACCGTCGTAATGTTGTAGAAAGCAATGTAAAGTAGCGAGTAAAACGTTTTCTAACGATAGAAGTGCGAAAGTTATGTTAGGTTGAGTTATGTTAGTTTAAGCTAGGTAGCGTCGTGAAACTACCAAATCAACGTCATCTAACGAGATAGTGTTGTTTTATTGCGAATACGAAACTGCGATAGGTGAAATGTTGTGAAAGCACACAAAACGGCAAGAACATGCCAAATACTGCGTGTTGTACCGTTACAAGTGCGAAACTGCTATGTTGTGATATTCTCGTTAGAGCGCATGCAAGCATCGTGAAACCTTAAAGAACGATGTCATTTAGCGAGATACAGCGTTCTGTACTGCAATAAGTTGGTGAAAAACTGTGAGGTTATGCAAATATCCTAATTGTGAACGAAACAGTGTAATAGAGCGTTTTTAATACAAGTGCGAATATTAGGTTAGGTTAAGATATGAACCGTCGTAAAACCGCATTAAACAATGTCACTTAGTGAGATGCAGTGTTTTTCACCATTACAAGTCGGGAACTACGATATCTAATGTGAAAGCGCTTGCAAACGTCGTTAGGTTAGGTTAGGTTAGGTTAGGTTAGGTTATGTTAGGTTTGGTTAGGTTAGGTTAGGTTAGGTTAGGTTAGGTTATGTTAGGTTAGGTTGGGTTAGGTTAGGTTACGTTACGTTAGGTTAAGGTATGAACCGTCGTAAAACCGCATTAAACAATGTCACTTAGTGAGATGCAGTGTTTTTCACCTTTACAAGTTGGGAACTGCGATATCTAATGTGAAAGCGCTTGAAACCGTCGTAAAGTTGTAGAAAACATTGTAAAGTTGCGAGTAAAACGTTTTCTAACGATAGAAGTGCGAAGGTTAGGTTAGGTTAGGTTAGTTTAAGCTAGGTAGCGTCGTGAAACTACCAAAAACGACGTCATCTAACGAGATAGTGTTGTTTTATTGCGAGTATTAAACTGCGATAGGTGAAATGTTGTGAAAGCACACAAAACGGCATGAACAAGCCAAATACTGCGTGTTCTACCGTTACAAGTGCGAAACTGCTATGTTGTGATATTCTCGTTAAAGCGCATGCAAGCATCGTGAAACCTTA
This sequence comes from Rhipicephalus microplus, assembly GCF_043290135.1. Taxonomy (NCBI): domain Eukaryota; kingdom Metazoa; phylum Arthropoda; class Arachnida; order Ixodida; family Ixodidae; genus Rhipicephalus; species Rhipicephalus microplus. Next base: position 3,816,392 of record NW_027464610.1, on the reverse strand, counting down.
AAGAACAATGTCATTTAGCGAGATACAGCGTTCTGTACTGCAATAAGTTGGTGAAAAACTGTGAGGTTATGCAAATATCGTAATTGTGAACAAAACAGTGTAATAGAGCGTTTTTAGATACAAGTGCGAATGTTAGGTTAGGTTAAGATATGAACCGTCGTAAAACCGCAATAAACAATGTCAATTAGTGAGATGCAGTGTTTTTCACCATTAAAAGTGGGGAACTGCGATATCTAATGTGAAAGCGCTTGCAACCGTCGTTAGGTTAGGTTAGGTTAGGTTAGGTTAGGTTTGGTTGGGTTAGGTTAGGTTAGGTTAGATTAGGTTAGGTTGGGTTGAGTTGGGTTAGGTTAGGTTGGGTTAGGTTAGGTTAGGTTACGTTAGGTTAAGGTATGAACCGTCGTAAAACCGCATTAAACAATGTCACTTAGTGAGATGCAGTGTTTTTCACCTTTACAAGTAGGGAACTGCGATATCTAATGTGAAAGCGCTTGAAACCGTCGTAAAGTTGTAGAAAGCAATGTAAAGTAGCGAGTAAAACGTTTTCTAACGATAGAAGTGCGAAGGTTATGTTAGGTTTAGTTATGTTAGTTTAAGCTATGTAGCGTCGTGAAACCACCAAAAACGACGTCATCTAACGAGATATTGTTGTTTTATTGCGAGTACAAAACTGCGATAGGTAAAATGTTGTGAAAGCACACAAAACGGCATGAACAAGCCAAATACTGCGTGTTGTACCGTTACAAGTGCGAAACTGCTATGTTGTGACATTCTCGGTAAAGCGCATGCAAGTATCATGAAACCTTAAAGAACGATGTCATTTAGCGAGATACAGCGTTCTGTACTGTAATAAGTTGGTGAGAAACTGTGAGGTCAAGCAAATATCGTAATTGTGAACGAAACAGTGTAATTGAGCGTTTTTTAATACAAGTGCGAATATTAGGTTAGGTTAAGATATGAACCGTCGTAAAACCGCATTAAACAATGTCACTTAGTGAGATGCAGTGTTTTTCACCATTACAAGTCGGGAACTACGATATCTAATGTGAAAGCGCATGAAGCCGTCGTAATCTTGTAGAAAACATTGTAAAGTTGCGAGTAAAACGTTTTCTAACGATAGAAGTGCGAAGGTTAGGTTAGGTTAGGTTAGTTTAAGCTAGGTAGCGTCGTGAAACTACCAAAAACGACGTCATCTAACGAGATAGTGTTGTTTTATTGCGAGTATTAAACTGCGATAGGTGAAATGTTGTGAAAGCACACAAAACGGCATGAACAAGCCAAATACTGCGTGTTCTACCGTTACAAGTGCGAAACTGCTATATTGTGATATTCTCGTTAAAGCGCATGCAAGCATCGTGAAACCTTAAAGAACGATGTCATTTAGCGAGATACAGCGTTCTGTACTGCAATAAGTTGGTGAAAAACTGTGAGGTTATTCAAATATCGCAATTGTGAACAAAACAGTGTAATAGAGCGTTTTTAGATACAAGTGCGAATGTTAGGTTAGGTTAAGATATGAACCGTCGTAAAACCGCAATAAACAATGTCAATTAGTGAGATGCAGTGTTTTTCACCATTAAAAGTGGGGAACTGCGATATCTAATGTGAAAGCGCTTGCAACCGTCGTTAGGTTAGGTTAGGTTAGGTTAGGTTAGGTTTGGTTAGGTTAGGTTAGGTTAGGTTAGATTAGGTTAGGTTGGGTTGAGTTGGGTTAGGTTAGGTTGGGTTAGGTTAGGTTACGTTAGGTTAGGTTAGGTTACGTTAGGTTAGGTTAGGTTAGGTTACGTAAGGTTAGGTTAGGTTAGGTAAGGATAATTTGGTTAGGTTAGGTAAGGTTAGGTTAGGTTAGGTTACGTTAGGTTAGGTTAGGTTAGGTTACGTTAGGTTATGTTAGGTTAGGTTAGGTTACGTTAGGTTAGGTTAGGTCAGCTAAGGTTAGGTTACGTTAGAATAGGTTAGTTTAGGTTAGGTTACGTTAGGTTAGGTTAAGTTAGGTTAGGTTAGGTTTGGTTAGGTTAGGTTAGGTTAGCTTAGGTTAGGTTAGGTTGGGTTGGGTTGGGTTAGGTTGGGTTAGGTTAGGTTAGGTTAGGTTAGGTTGGGTTAGGTTAGTTTAGGTTAGGTTAGGTTGGGGTGGGTTGGCTTAGGTTAGGTTAGGGTGGTAAGGTTAGGTTAGGTTAGGTTAGGTTACGTTAGGTTAAGGTATGAACCGTCGTAAAACCGCATTAAACAATGTCACTTAGTGAGATGCAGTGTTTTTCACCTTTACAAGTTGGGAACTGTGATATCTAATGTGAAAGCACATGAAACCGTCGTAATGTTGTAGAAAGCAATGTAAAGCAGCGAGTAAAACGTTTTCTAACGATAGAAGTGCGAAGGTTATGTTAGGTTGAGTTATGTTAGTTTAAGCTACGTAGCGTCGTGAAATCACCAAAAACGACGTCATCTAACGAGATAGTGTTGTTTTATTGCGAGTACGAAACTGCGATAGATAAAATGTTGTGAAAGCACACAAAACGGCATGAACAAGCCAAATACTGCGTGTTCTACCGTTACAAGTGCGAAACTGCTATATTGTGATATTCTCGTTAAAGCGCATGCAAGCATCGTGAAACCTTAAAGAACAATGTCATTTAGCGAGATACAGCGTTCTGTACTGCAATAAGTTGGTGAAAAACTGTGAGGTTATGCAAATATCGTAATTGTGAACAAAACAGTGTAATAGAGCGTTTTTAGATACAAGTGCGAATGTTAGGTTAGGTTAAGATATGAACCGTCGTAAAACCGCATTAAACAATGTCAATTAGTGAGATGCAGTGTTTTCACCATTAAAAGTGGGGAACTGCGATATCTAATGTGAAAGCGCTTGCAACCGTCGTTAGGTTAGGTTAGGTTAGGTTAGGTTAGGTTAGGTTTGGTTAGGTTAGGTTAGGTTAGGTTAGGTTAGGTTAGATTAGGTTAGGTTGGGTTGAGTTGGGTTAGGTTAGGTTAGGTTAGGTTAGGTTGGGTTAGGTTAGGTTAGGTTAGGTTAGGTTACGTTAGGTTAGGTTAGGTTACGTTAGGTTAGGTTAGGTTAGGTAAGGATAATTTGGTTAGGTTAGGTAAGGTTAGGTTAGGTTAGGTTAGGTTGGGTTGGGTGTTGTTGGGTTTGGTTGGGTTGGGTTAGGTTGGGTTAGGTTAGGTTAGGTTACGTTAGGTTAGGTTAGGTTAGGTTACGTTAGGTTAGGTTAGGTTAGGTTAGGTTAGGTCAGGTAAGGTTAGGTTACGTTAGAATAGGTTAGGTTAGGTTAGGTTACGTTAGGTTAGGTTAAGTTAGGTTAGGTTAGGTTTGGTTAGGTTAGGTTAGGTTAGCTTAGGTTAGGTTAGGTTGGGTTGGGTTGGGTTAGGTCTGGTTAGGTTAGGTTAGGTTAGGTTGGGTTAGGTTAGTTTAGGTTAGGTTAGGTTAGGTTAGGTTGGGTTGGGTTGGGTTAGGTTTGGTTAGGTTAGGTAAGGTTAGGTTAGGTTAGGTTAGGTTACGTTAGGTTAAGGTATGAACCGTCGTAAAACCGCATTAAACAATGTCACTTAGTGAGATGCTGTGTTTTTCACCATTACAGGTCGGGAACTGCGATATCTAAAGTGAAAGCGCATGAAACCGTCGTAATCTTGTAGAAAGCAATGTAAAGCAGCGAGTAAAACTTTTTCTAACGATAGAAGTGCGAAGGTTATGTTAGGTTGAGTTATGTTAGTTTAAGCTACGTAGCGTCGTGAAACCACCAAAAACGACGTCATCTAACGAGATAGTGTTGTTTTATTGCGAGTGCGAAACTGCGATAGGTAAAATGTTGTGAAAGCACACAAAACGGCATGAACAAGCCAAATACTGCGTGTTGTACCGTTACAAGTGCGAAACTGCTATGTTGTGACATTCTCGGTAAAGCGCATGCAAGTATCGTGAAACCTTAAAGAACGATGTCATTTAGCGGGATACAGCGTTCTGTACTGTAATAAGTTGGTGAGAAACTGTGAGGTCAAGCAAATATCGTAATTGTGAACGAAACAGTGTAATTGAGCGTCTTTAGATACAAGTGCGAATGTTAGGTTAGGTTGATATATCAACCGTCGTAAAACCGCATTAAACAATGTCACTTAGTGAGATGTAGTGTTTTTCAACATTACAAGTCGGGAACTACGATATCTAATGTGAAAGCGCATGAAACCGTCGTAATCTTGTAGAAAACATTGTAAAGTTGCGAGTAAAACGTTTTCTAACGATAGAAGTGCGAAGGTTAGGTTAGGTTAGTTTAAGCTGGGTAGCGTCGTGAAACTACCAAAAACGACGTCATCTAACGAGATAGTGTTGTTTTATAGCGAGTATTAAACTGCGATAGGTGAAATGTTGTGAAAGCACACAAAACGGCATGAACAAGCCAAATACTGCGTGTTCTACCGTTACAAGTGCGAAACTGCTATATTGTGATATTCTCGTTAAAGCGCATGCAAGCATCGTGAAACCTTAAAGAACAATGTCATTTAGCGAGATACAGCGTTCTGTACTGCAATAAGTTGGTGAAAAACTGTGAGGTTATGCAAATATCGTAATTGTGAACAAAACAGTGTAATAGAGCGTTTTTAGATACAAGTGCGAATGTTAGGTTAGGTTAAGATATGAACCGTCGTAAAACCGCATTAAACAATGTCAATTAGTGAGATGCAGTGTTTTCACCATTAAAGATGGGGAACTGCGATATCTAATGTGAAAGCGCTTGCAACCGTCGTTAGGTTAGGTTAGGTTAGGTTAGGTTAGGTTTGGTTAGGTTAGGTTAGGTTAGGTTAGGTTAGATTAGGTTAGGTTGGGTTAGGTTAGGTTAGGTTAGGTTAGGTTACGTTAGGTTAGGTTAGGTGACGTTAGGTTAGGTTAGGTTAGGTAAGGATAATTTGGTTAGGTTAGGTAAGGTTAGGTTAGGTTAGGTTAGGTTGGGTTGGGTGTTGTTGGGTTGGGTTGGGTTGGGTTAGGTTGGGTTAGGTTAGGTTAGGTTACGTTAGGTTAGGTTAGGTTAGGTTAGGTTAGGTTACGTTAGGTTAGGTTAGGTTAGGTTACGTTAGGTTAGGTTAGGTCAGGTAAGGTTAGGTTACGTTAGAATAGGTTAGGTTAGGTTAGGTTACGTTAGGTTAGGTAAAGTTAGGTTAGGTTAGGTTTGGTTAGGTTAGGTTAGGTTAGCTTAGGTTAGGTTAGGTTGGGTTGGGTTGGGTTAGGTTGGGTTAGGTTAGGTTAGGTTAGGTTGGGTTAGGTTAGTTTAGGTTAGGTTAGGTTAGGTTGGGTTGGGTTAGGTTAGGTTAGGTTAGGTAAGGTTAGGTTAGGTTAGGTTAGGTTACGTTAGGTTAAGGTATGAACCGTCGTAAAACCGCATTAAACAATGTCACTTAGTGAGATGCTGTGTTTTTCACCATTACAAGTCGGGAACTGCGATATCTAATGTGAAAGCGCATGAAACCGTCGTAATCTTGTAGAAAACATTGTAAAGTAGCGAATAAAACGTTTTCTAACGATAGAAGTGCGAAGGTTCGGTTAGCTAGGTAGCGTCGTGAAACCACCAAAAACGATGTCATCTAACGAGATGTGTTGTTTTATTGCGAGTACGAAACTGCGATAGGTGAAATATTGGGAAAGCACACAAAATGGCATGAACTAGCCAGATACTGCGTCTTGTGCCGTTACAAGTGCGAAACTACTTTATTGTGATATTCTCGTTAAAGCGCATGCAAGTATCGTGAAACCTTAAAGAACGATGTCATTTATCGAGATACAGTGTTCTGTACTGTAATAAGTTGGTGAGAAACTGTGAGGTCAAGCAAATATCGTAATTGTGAACGAAACAGTGTAATTGAGCGTCTTTAGATACAAGTACGAACGTTAGGTTAGGTTAAGATATGAACCGTCGTAAAACCGCATTAAACAATGTCAATTAGTGAGATGCAGTGTTTTTCACCATTAAAAGTGGGGAACTGCGATATCTAATGTGAAAGCGCTTGCAACCGTCGTTAGGTTAGGTTAGGTTAGGTTAGGTTAGGTTAGGTTAGGTTTGGTTAGGTTAGGTTAGGTTAGATTAGGTTAGGTTGGGTTGAGTTGGGTTAGGTTAGGTTAGGTTAGGTTAGGTTGGGTTAGGTTAGGTTAGGTTACGTTAGGTTAGGTTAGGTTACGTTAGGTTAGGTTAGGTTAGGTTACGTTAGGTTAGGTTAGGTTAGGTAAGGATAATTTGGTTAGGTTAGGTAAGATTAGGTTAGGTTAGGTTAGGTTGGGTTTGGTGTTGTTGGGTTGGGTTGGGTTGGGTTAGGTTGGGTTAGGTTAGGTTAGGTTACGTTAGGATAGGTTAGGTTAGGTTAGGTTAGGTTATGTTAGGTTAGGTTAGGTTACGTTAGGTTAGGTTAGATCAGGTAAGGTTAGGTTACGTTAGAATAGGTTAGGTTAGGTTAGGTTACGTTAGGTTAGGTTAAGTTAGGTTCGGTTAGGTTTGGTTAGGTTAGGTTAGGTTAGCTTAGGTTAGGTTAGGTTAGGTTGGGTTAGGTTAGTTTAGGTTAGGTTAGGTTAGGTTAGGTTGGGTTGGGTTGGCTTAGGTTAGGTTAGGGTGGTAAGGTTAGGTTAGGTTAGGTTAGGTTACGTTAGGTTAAGGTATGAACCGTCGTAAAACCGCAATAAACAATGTCACTTAGCGAGATGCAATGTTTTTCACCTTTACAAGTTGGGAACTGCGATATCTAATGTGAAAGCGCTTGAAACCGTCGTAATGTTGTAGAAAGCAATGTAAAGTATCGAGTAAAACGTTTTCTAACGATTGAAATGCGAAGGTTATGTTAGGTTGAGTTATGTTAGTTTAAGCTAGGTAGCGTCGTGAAACCACCAAAAACGACGTCATCTAACGAGATAGTGTTGTTTTATTGCGAGTACGAAACTGCGATAGGTAAAATGTTGTGAAAGCACACAAAACGGCATGAACAAGCCAAATACTGCGTGTTGTACCGTTACAAGTGCGAAACTGCTATGTTGTGACATTCTCGGTAAAGCGCATGCAAGTATCGTGAAACCTTAAAGAACGATGTCATTTAGCGAGATACAGCGTTCTGTACTGTAATAAGTTGGTGAGAAACTGTGAGGTCAAGCAAATATCGTAATTGTGAACGAAACAGTGTAATTGAGCGTCTTTAGATACAAGTGCGAATGTTAAGTTAGGTTGACATATCAACCGTCGTAAAACCGCATTAAACAATGTCACTTAGTGAGATGTAGTGTTTTTCAACATTACAAGTCGGGAACTACGATATCTAATGTGAAAGCGCATGAAACCGTCGTAATTTTGTAGAAAACATTGTAAAGTTGCGAGTTAAACGTTTTCTAACGATACAAGTGCGAAGGTTAGGTTAGGTTGGGTTTGTTTAAGCTAGGTAGCGTCGTGAAACTACCAAAAACGACGTCATCTAACGAGATAGTGTTGTTTTATTGCGAGTATTAAACTGCGATAGGTGAAATGTTGTGAAAGCACACAAAACGGCATGAACAAGCCAAATACTGCGTGTTCTACCATTACAAGTGCGAAACTGCTATATTGTGATATTCTCGTTAAAGCGCATGCAAGCATCGTGAAACCTTAAAGAACAATGTCATTTAGCGAGATACAGCGTTCTGTACTGCAATAAGTTGGTGAAAAACTGTGAGGTTATGCAAATATCGTAATTGTGAACGAAACAGTGTAATAGAGCGTTTTTCAATACAAGTACGAATGTTAGGTTAGGTTAAGATATGAACCGTCGTAAAACCGCATTAAACAATGTCACTTAGTGAGATGCAGTGTTTTTCACCATTACAAGTCGGGAACTGCGTTATCTAATGTGAAAGCGCTTGCAAACGTCGTTAGGTTAGGTTAGGTTAGGTTAGGTTACGTTAGGTTAGGTTTGGTTAGGTTAGGTTAGGTTAGGTTATGTTAGGTTAGGTTGGGTTAGGTTAGGTTAGGTTACGTTAGGTTAAGGTATAAACCGTCGTAAAACCGCATTAAACAATGTCACTTAGTGAGATGCAGTGTTTTTCACCTTTACAAGTTGGGAACTGCGATATCTAATGTGAAAGCTCTTGAAACCGTCGTAAAGTTGTAGAAAGCAATGTAAAGTAGCGAGTAAAACGTTTTCTAACGATAGAAGTGCGAAGGTTATGTTAGGTTGAGTTATGTTAGTTTAAGCTAGGTAGCGTCGTGAAACCACCAAAAACGACGTCATCTAACGAGATAATGTTGTTTTATTGCGAGTACGAAACTGCGATAGGTAAAATGTTGTGAAAGCACACAAAACGGCATGAACAAGCCAAATACTGCGTGTTGTACCGTTACAAGTGCGAAACTGCTATGTTGTGACATTCTCGGTAAAGCGCATGCAAGTATCGTGAAACCTTAAAGAACGATGTCATTTAGCGAGATACAGCGTTCTGTACTGTAATAAGTTGGTGAGAAACTGTGAGGTCAAGCAAATATCGTAATTGTGAACGAAACAGTGTAATTGAGCGTCTTTATATACAAGTGCGAATGTTAGGTTAGGTTGACATATCAACCGTCGTAAAACCGCATTAAACAATGTCACTTAGTGAGATGTAGGGTTTTTCAACATTACAAGTCGGGAACTAAGATATCTAATGTGAAAGCGCATGAAACCGTCGTAATCTTGTAGAAAACATTGTAAAGTTGCGAGTAAAACGTTTTCTAACGATAGAAGTGCGAAGGTTAGCTTGAGTTATGTTAGTTTAAGCTATGTAGCGTCGTGAGACCACCAAAAAGGACGTCATCTAACGAGATAGTGTTGTTTTATTGCATGTACGAAACTGCAATAGGTGCAATGTTGTGAAAGTACACAAAACGGCTTGAACAAGCCAGATACTGCGTGTTGTACCGTTACAAGTGCGAAACTGCTATGTTGTGATATTCTCGTTAAAGCGCATGCAAGCATCGTGAAACCTTAAAGAACGATGTCATTTAGCGAGATACAGCGTTCTGTACTGCAATAAGTTGGTGAAAAACTGTGAGGTTATGCAAATATCCTAATTGTGAACGAAACAGTGTAATAGAGCGTTTTTAGATACAAGTGCGAATGTTAGGTTAGGTTAAGATATGAACCGTCGTAAAACCGCAATAAACAATGTCAATTAGTGAGATGCAGTGTTTTTCACCATTAAAAGTGGGGAACTGCGATATCTAATGTGAAAGCGCTTGCAACCGTCGTTAGGTTAGGTTAGGTTAGGTTAGGTTAGGTTTGGTTAGGTTAGGTTAGGTTAGGTTAGATTAGGTTAGGTTGGGTTGAGTTGGGTTAGGTTAGGTTGGGTTAGGTTAGGTTAGGTTACGTTAGGTTAGGTTAGGTTACGTTAGGTTAGGTTAGGTTAGGTTACGTTAGGTTAGGTTAGGTTAGGTAAGGATAATTTGGTTAGGTTAGGTAAGGTTAGGTTAGGTTAGGTTACGTTAGGTTAGGTTAGGTTAGGTTACGTTAGGTTATGTTAGGTTAGGTTAGGTTACGTTAGGTTAGGTTAGGTCAGCTAAGGTTAGGTTACGTTAGAATAGGTTAGTTTAGGTTAGGTTACGTTAGGTTAGGTTAAGTTAGGTTAGGTTAGGTTTGGTTAGGTTAGGTTAGGTTAGCTTAGGTTAGGTTAGGTTGGGTTGGGTTGGGTTAGGTTGGGTTAGGTTAGGTTAGGTTAGGTTAGGTTGGGTTAGGTTAGTTTAGGTTAGGTTAGGTTAGGTTAGGTTGGGGTGGGTTGGCTTAGGTTAGGTTAGGGTGGTAAGGTTAGGTTAGGTTAGGTTAGGTTACGTTAGGTTAAGGTATGAACCGTCGTAAAACCGCATTAAACAATGTCACTTAGTGAGATGCAGTGTTTTTCACCTTTACAAGTTGGGAACTGTGATATCTAATGTGAAAGCACATGAAACCGTCGTAATGTTGTAGAAAGCAATGTAAAGCAGCGAGTAAAACGTTTTCTAACGATAGAAGTGCGAAGGTTATGTTAGGTTGAGTTATGTTAGTTTAAGCTACGTAGCGTCGTGAAATCACCAAAAACGACGTCATCTAACGAGATAGTGTTGTTTTATTGCGAGTACGAAACTGCGATAGGTAAAATGTTGTGAAAGCACACAAAACGGCATGAACAAGCCAAATACTGCGTGTTCTACCGTTACAAGTGCGAAACTGCTATATTGTGATATTCTCGTTAAAGCGCATGCAAGCATCGTGAAACCTTAAAGAACAATGTCATTTAGCGAGATACAGCGTTCTGTACTGCAATAAGTTGGTGAAAAACTGTGAGGTTATGCAAATATCGTAATTGTGAACAAAACAGTGTAATAGAGCGTTTTTAGATACAAGTGCGAATGTTAGGTTAGGTTAAGATATGAACCGTCGTAAAACCGCATTAAACAATGTCAATTAGTGAGATGCAGTGTTTTCACCATTAAAAGTGGGGAACTGCGATATCTAATGTGAAAGCGCTTGCAACCGTCGTTAGGTTAGGTTAGGTTAGGTTAGGTTAGGTTTGGTTAGGTTAGGTTAGGTTAGGTTAGGTTAGGTTAGATTAGGTTAGGTTGGGTTGAGTTGGGTTAGGTTAGGTTAGGTTAGGTTAGGTTGGGTTAGGTTAGGTTAGGTTAGGTTAGGTTACGTTAGGTTAGGTTAGGTTACGTTAGGTTAGGTTAGGTTAGGTTACGTTAGGTTAGGTTAGGTTAGGTAAGGATAATTTGGTTAGGTTAGGTAAGGTTAGGTTAGGTTAGGTTAGGTTGGGTTGGGTGTTGTTGGGTTTGGTTGGGTTGGGTTAGGTTGGGTTAGGTTAGGTTAGGTTACGTTAGGTTAGGTTAGGTTAGGTTACGTTAGGTTAGGTTAGGTTAGGTTAGGTTAGGTCAGGTAAGGCTAGGTTACGTTAGAATAGGTTAGGTTAGGTTAGGTTACGTTAGGTTAGGTTAAGTTAGGTTAGGTTAGGTTTGGTTAGGTTAGGTTAGGTTAGCTTAGGTTAGGTTAGGTTGGGTTGGGTTAGGTTGGGTTAGGTTAGGTTAGGTTAGGTTGGGTTAGGTTAGTTTAGGTTAGGTTAGGTTAGGTTAGGTTGGGTTGGGTTGGGTTAGGTTTGGTTAGGTTAGGTAAGGTTAGGTTAGGTTAGGTTAGGTTACGTTAGGTTAAGGTATGAACCGTCGTAAAACCGCATTAAACAATGTCACTTAGTGAGATGCTGTGTTTTTCACCATTACAAGTCGGGAACTGCGATATCTAAAGTGAAAGCGCATGAAACCGTCGTAATCTTGTAGAAAGCAATGTAAAGCAGCGAGTAAAACTTTTTCTAACGATAGAAGTGCGAAGGTTATGTTAGGTTGAGTTATGTTAGTTTAAGCTACGTAGCGTCGTGAAACCACCAAAAACGACGTCATCTAACGAGATAGTGTTGTTTTATTGCGAGTGCAAAACTGCGATAGGTAAAATGTTGTGAAAGCACACAAAACGGCATGAACAAGCCAAATACTGCGTGTTGTACCGTTACAAGTGCGAAACTGCTATGTTGTGACATTCTCGGTAAAGCGCATGCAAGTATCGTGAAACCTTAAAGAACGATGTCATTTAGCGGGATACAGCGTTCTGTACTGTAATAAGTTGGTGAGAAACTGTGAGGTCAAGCAAATATCGTAATTGTGAACGAAACAGTGTAATTGAGCGTCTTTAGATACAAGTGCGAATGTTAGGTTAGGTTGATATATCAACCGTCGTAAAACCGCATTAAACAATGTCACTTAGTGAGATGTAGTGTTTTTCAACATTACAAGTCGGGAACTACGATATCTAATGTGAAAGCGCATGAAACCGTCGTAATCTTGTAGAAAACATTGTAAAGTTGCGAGTAAAACGTTTTCTAACGATAGAAGTGCGAAGGTTAGGTTAGGTTAGGTTAGTTTAAGCTGGGTAGCGTCGTGAAACTACCAAAAACGACGTCATCTAACGAGATAGTGTTGTTTTATAGCGAGTATTGAACTGCGATAGGTGAAATGTTGTGAAAGCACACAAAACGGCATGAACAAGCCAAATACTGCGTGTTCTACCGTTACAAGTGCGAAACTGCTATATTGTGATATTCTCGTTAAAGCGCATGCAAGCATCGTGAAACCTTAAAGAACAATGTCATTTAGCGAGATACAGCGTTCTGTACTGCAATAAGTTGGTGAAAAACTGTGAGGTTATGCAAATATCGTAATTGTGAACAAAACAGTGTAATAGAGCGTTTTTAGATACAAGTGCGAATGTTAGGTTAGGTTAAGATATGAACCGTCGTAAAACCGCATTAAACAATGTCAATTAGTGAGATGCAGTGTTTTCACCATTAAAGATTGGGAACTGCGATATCTAATGTGAAAGCGCTTGCAACCGTCGTTAGGTTAGGTTAGGTTAGGTTAGGTTAGGTTTGGTTAGGTTAGGTTAGGTTAGGTTAGGTTAGGTTAGATTAGGTTAGGTTGGGTTGAGTTGGGTTAGGTTAGGTTAGGTTAGGTTGGGTTAGGTTAGGTTAGGTTAGGTTAGGTTACGTTAGGTTAGGTTAGGTTACGTTAGGTTAGGTTAGGTTAGGTTACGTTAGGTTAGGTTAGGTAAGGATAATTTGGTTAGGTTAGGTAAGGTTAGGTTAGGTTAGGTTAGGTTGGGTTGGGTGTTGTTGGGTTGGGTTGGGTTGGGTTAGGTTGGGTTAGGTTAGGTTAGGTTACGTTAGGTTAGGTTAGGTTAGGTTAGGTTACGTTAGGTTAGGTTAGGTTAGGTTACGTTAGGTTAGGTTAGGTCAGGTAAGGTTAGGTTACGTTAGAATAGGTTAGGTTAGGTTAGGTTACGTTAGGTTAGGTAAAGTTAGGTTAGGTTAGGTTTGGTTAGGTTAGGTTAGGTTAGCTTAGGTTAGGTTAGGTTGGGTTGGGTTGGGTTAGGTTAGGTTAGGTTGGGTTAGGTTAGTTTAGGTTAGGTTAGGTTAGGTTAGGTTGGGTTGGGTTGGGTTAGGTTAGGTTAGGTTAGGTAAGGTTAGGTTAGGTTAGGTTAGGTTACGTTAGGTTAAGGTATGAACCGTCGTAAAACCGCATTAAACAATGTCACTTAGTGAGATGCTGTGTTTTTCACCATTACAAGTCGGGAACTGCGATATCTAATGTGAAAGCGCATGAAACCGTCGTAATCTTGTAGAAAACATTGTAAAGTAGCGAATAAAACGTTTTCCAACGATAGAAGTGCGAAGGTTCGGTTGGCTAGGTAGCGTCGTGAAACCACCAAAAACGATGTCATCTAACGAGATGTGTTGTTTTATTGCGAGTACGAAACTGCGATAGGTGAAATATTGGGAAAGCACACAAAATGGCATGAACTAGCCAGATACTGCGTCTTGTGCCGTTACAAGTGCGAAACTACTTTATTGTGATATTCTCGTTAAAGCGCATGCAAGTATCGTGAAACCTTAAAGAACGATGTCATTTATCGAGATACAGTGTTCTGTACTGTAATAAGTTGGTGAGAAACTGTGAGGTCAAGCAAATATCGTAATTGTGAACGAAACAGTGTAATTGAGCGTCTTTAGATACAAGTGCGAATGTTAGGTTAGGTTGATATATCAACCGTCGTAAAACCGCATTAAACAATGTCACTTAGTGAGATGTAGTGTTTTTCAACATTACAAGTCGGGAACTACGATATCTAATGTGAAAGCGCATAAAACCGTCGTAATCTTGTAGAAAACACTGTAAAGTTGCGAGTAAAACGTTTTCTAACAATAGAAGTGCGAAGGTTAGGTTAGGTTAGGTTAGTTTAAGCTGGGTAGCGTCGTGAAACTACCAAAAACGACGTCATCCAACGAGATAGTGTTGTTTTATAGCGAGTATTAAACTGCGATAGGTGAAATGTTGTGAAAGCACACAAAACGGCATGAACAAGCCAAATACTGCGTGTTCTACCGTTTCAAGTGCGAAACTGCTATATTGTGATATTCTCGTTAAAGCGCATGCAAGCATCGTGAAACCTTAAAGAACAATGTCATTTAGCGAGATACAGCGTTCTGTACTGCAATAAGTTGGTGAAAAACTGTGAGGTTATGCAAATATCGTAATTGTGAACGAAACAGTGTAATAGAGCGTCTTTAGATACAAGTACGAACGTTAGGTTAGGTTAAGATATGAACCGTCGTAAAACCGCATTAAACAATGTCAATTAGTGAGATGCAGTGTTTTTCACCATTAAAAGTGGGGAACTGCGATATCTAATGTGAAAGCGCTTGCAACCGTCGTTAGGTTAGGTTAGGTTAGGTTAGGTTAGGTTAGGTTTGGTTAGGTTAGGTTAGGTTAGATTAGGTTAGGTTGGGTTGAGTTGGGTTAGGTTAGGTTAGGTTAGGTTAGGTTAGGTTGGGTTAGGTTAGGTTAGGTTACGTTAGGTTAGGTTAGGTTACGTTAGGTTAGGTTAGGTTAGGTTACGTTAGGTTAGGTTAGGTTAGGTAAGGATAATTTGGTTAGGTTAGGTAAGATTAGGTTAGGTTAGGTTAGGTTGGGTTGGGTGTTGTTGGGTTGGGTTGGGTTAGGTTGGGTTAGGTTAGGTTAGGTTACGTTAGGATAGGTTAGGTTATGTTAGGTTAGGTTAGGTTACGTTAGGTTAGGTTAGATCAGGTAAGGTTAGGTTACGTTAAATAGGTTAGGTTAGGTTAGGTTACGTTAGGTTAGGTTAAGTTAGGTTAGGTTAGGTTTGGTTAGGTTAGGTTAGGTTAGCTTAGGTTAGGTTAGGTTAGGTTGGGTTAGGTTAGTTTAGGTTAGGTTAGGTTAGGTTAGGTTGGGTTGGGTTGGCTTAGGTTAGGTTAGGGTGGTAAGGTTAGGTTAGGTTAGGTTAGGTTACGTTAGGTTAAGGTATGAACCGTCGTAAAACCGCATTAAACAATGTCACTTAGTGAGATGCAGTGTTTTTCACCATTACAAGGCGGGAGCTGCGATATCTAATGTGAAAGCGCTTGCAAACGTCGTTAGGTTAGGTAAGGTTAGGTTAGGTTACGTTAGGTTAGGTTTGGTTAGGTTAGGTTAGGTTAGGTTATGTTAGGTTAGGTTGGGTTAGGTTAGGTTAGGTTACGTTAGGTTAAGGTATGAACCGTCGTAAAACCGCAATAAACAATGTCACTTAGCGAGATGCAATGTTTTTCACCTTTACAAGTTGGGAACTGCGATATCTAATGTGAAAGCGCTTGAAACCGTCGTAATGTTGTAGAAAGCAATGTAAAGTATCGAGTAAAACGTTTTCTAACGATTGAAATGCGAAGGTTATGTTAGGTTGAGTTATGTTAGTTTAAGCTAGGTAGCGTCGTGAAACCACCAAAAACGACGTCATCTAACGAGATAGTGTTGTTTTATTGCGAGTACGAAACTGCGATAGGTAAAATGTTGTGAAAGCACACAAAACGGCATGAACAAGCCAAATACTGCGTGTTGTACCGTTACAAGTGCGAAACTGCTATGTTGTGACATTCTCGGTAAAGCGCATGCAAGTATCGTGAAACCTTAAAGAACGATGTCATTTAGCGAGATACAGCGTTCTGTACTGTAATAAGTTGGTGAGAAACTGTGAGGTCAAGCAAATATCGTAATTGTGAACGAAACAGTGTAATTGAGCGTCTTTAGATACAAGTGCGAATGTTAAGTTAGGTTGACATATCAACCGTCGTAAAACCGCATTAAACAATGTCACTTAGTGAGATGTAGTGTTTTTCAACATTACAAGTCGGGAACTACGATATCTAATGTGAAAGCGCATGAAACCGTCGTAATTTTGTAGAAAACATTGTAGAGTTGCGAGTTAAACGTTTTCTAACGATAGAAGTGCGAAGGTTAGGTTAGGTTGGGTTTGTTTAAGCTAGGTAGCGTCGTGAAACTACCAAAAACGACGTCATCTAACGAGATAGTGTTGTTTTATTGCGAGTATTAAACTGCGATAGGTGAAATGTTGTGAAAGCACACAAAACGGCATGAACAAGCCAAATACTGCGTGTTCTACCATTACAAGTGCGAAACTGCTATATTGTGATATTCTCGTTAAAGCGCATGCAAGCATCGTGAAACCTTAAAGAACAATGTCATTTAGCGAGATACAGCGTTCTGTACTGCAATAAGTTGGTGAAAAACTGTGAGGTTATGCAAATATCGTAATTGTGAACGAAACAGTGTAATAGAGCGTTTTTCAATACAAGTACGAATGTTAGGTTAGGTTAAGATATGAACCGTCGTAAAACCGCATTAAACAATGTCACTTAGTGAGATGCAGTGTTTTTCACCATTACAAGTCGGGAACTGCGATATCTAATGTGAAAGCGCTTGCAAACGTCGTTAGGTTAGGTTAGGTTAGGTTACGTTAGGTTAGGTTTGGTTAGGTTAGGTTAGGTTAGGTTATGTTAGGTTAGGTTGGGTTAGGTTAGGTTAGGTTACGTTAGGTTAAGGTATAAACCGTCGTAAAACCGCATTAAACAATGTCACTTAGTGAGATGCAGTGTTTTTCACCTTTACAAGTTGGGAACTGCGATATCTAATGTGAAAGCGCTTGAAACCGTCGTAAAGTTGTAGAAAGCAATGTAAAGTAGCGAGTAAAACGTTTTCTAACGATAGAAGTGCGAAGGTTATGTTAGGTTGAGTTATGTTAGTTTAAGCTAGGTAGCGTCGTGAAACCACCAAAAACGACGTCATCTAACGAGATAATGTTGTTTTATTGCGAGTACGAAACTGCGATAGGTAAAATGTTGTGAAAGCACACAAAACGGCATGAACAAGCCAAATACTGCGTGTTGTACCGTTACAAGTGCGAAACTGCTATGTTGTGACATTCTCGGTAAAGCGCATGCAAGTATCGTGAAACCTTAAAGAACGATGTCATTTAGCGAGATACAGCGTTCTGTACTGTAATAAGTTGGTGAGAAACTGTGAGGTCAAGCAAATATCGTAATTGTGAACGAAACAGTGTAATTGAGCGTCTTTATATACAAGTGCGAATGTTAGGTTAGGTTGACATATCAACCGTCGTAAAACCGCATTAAACAATGTCACTTAGTGAGATGTAGTGTTTTTCAACATTACAAGTCGGGAACTAAGATATCTAATGTGAAAGCGCATGAAACCGTCGTAATCTTGTAGAAAACATTGTAAAGTTGCGAGTAAAACGTTTTCTAACGATAGAAGTGCGAAGGTTAGCTTGAGTTATGTTAGTTTAAGCTATGTAGCGTCGTGAGACCACCAAAAAGGACGTCATCTAACGAGATAGTGTTGTTTTATTGCATGTACGAAACTGCAATAGGTGAAATGTTGTGAAAGTACACAAAACGGCTTGAACAAGCCAGATACTGCGTGTTGTACCGTTACAAGTGCGAAACTGCTATAATGTGATATTCTCGTTAAAGCGCATGCAAGCATCGTGAAACCTTAAAGAACGATGTCATTTAGCGAGATACAGCGTTCTGTACTGCAATAAGTTGGTGAAAAACTGAGGTTATGCAAATATCGTAATTGTGAACGAAACAGTGTAATAGAGCGTTTTTCAATACAAGTACGAATGTTAGGTTAGGTTAAGATATGAACCGTCGTAAAACCGCATTAAACAATGTCACTAAGTGAGATGCAGTGTTTTTCACCTTTACAAGTTGAGAACTGCGATATCTAATGTGAAAGCGCTTGAAACCGTCGTAATGTTGTAGAAAACATTGTAAAGTTGCGAGTAAAACGTTTTCTAACGATAGAAGTGCGAAAGTTAGGTTAGGTTAGGTTAGTTTAAGCTAGGTAGCGTCGTGAAACTACCAAAAACGACGTCATCTAACGAGATAGTGTTGTTTTATTGCGAGTATTAAACTGCGATAGGTGAAATGTTGTGAAACCACACAAAACGGCATGAACAAGCCAAATACTGCGTGTTCTACCGTTACAAGTGCGAAACTGCTTTATTGTGATATTCTCGTTAAAGCGCATGCAAGCATCGTGAAACCTTAAAGAACAATGTCATTTAGCGAGATACAGCGTTCTGTACTGCAATAAGTTGGTGAAAAACTGTGAGGTTATGCAAATATCGTAATTGTGAACGAAACAGTGTAATAGAGCGTTTTTCAATACAAGTACGAATGTTAGGTTAGGTTAAGATATGAACCGTCGTAAAACCGCATTAAACAATGTCACTTAGTGAGATGCAGTGTTTTTCACCATCACAAGTCGGGAACTGCGATATCTAATGTGAAAGCGCTTGCAAACGTCGTTAGGTTAGGTTAGGTTAGGTTAGGTTACGTTAGGTTAGGTTTGGTTAGGTTAGGTTAGGTTAGGTTAGGTTAGGTTATGTTAGGTTAGGTTGGGTTAGGTTAGGTTAGGTTAGGTTAGGTTGATATGAACCGTCGTAAAACCGCATTAAACAATGTCACTTAGTGAGATGCAGTGTTTTTCACCTTTACAAGTTGGGAACTGTGATATCTAATATGAAAGTGCTTGAAATTATCGTAATGTTGTAGAAAGCAATGTAAAGTAGCGAGTAAAACGTTTTCTAACGATAGAAGTGCGAAAGTTATGTTAGGTTGAGTTATGTTAGTTTAAGCTAGGTAGCGTCGTGAAACTACCAAATCAACGTCATCTAACGAGATAGTGTTGTTTTATCGCGAGTACGAAACTGCGATAGGTGAAATGTTGTGAAAGCACACAAAACGGCATGAACAGGCCAAATACTGCGTGTTGTACCGTTACAAGTGCGAAACTGCTATATTGTGATATTCTCGTTAAAGCGCATGCAAGCATCGTGAAACCTTAAAGAACGATGTCATTTAGCGAGATACAGCGTTCTGTACTGCAATAAGTTGGTGAAAAACTGAGGTTATGCAAATATCGTAATTGTGAACGAAACAGTGTAATAGAGCGTTTTTCAATACAAGTACGAATGTTAGGTTAGGTTAAGATATGAACCGTCGTAAAACCGCATTAAACAATGTCACTAAGTGAGATGCAGTGTTTTTCACCTTTACAAGTTGAGAACTGCGATATCTAATGTGAAAGCGCTTGAAACCGTCGTAATGTTGTAGAAAACATTGTAAAGTTGCGAGTAAAACGTTTTCTAACGATAGAAGTGCGAAAGTTAGGTTAGGTTAGGTTAGTTTAAGCTAGGTAGCGTCGTGAAACTACCAAAAACGACGTCATCTAACGAGATAGTGTTGTTTTATTGCGAGTATTAAACTGCGATAGGTGAAATGTTGTGAAACCACACAAAACGGCATGAACAAGCCAAATACTGCGTGTTCTACCGTTACAAGTGCGAAACTGCTTTATTGTGATATTCTCGTTAAAGCGCATGCAAGCATCGTGAAACCTTAAAGAACAATGTCATTTAGCGAGATACAGCGTTCTGTACTGCAATAAGTTGGTGAAAAACTGTGAGGTTATGCAAATATCGTAATTGTGAACGAAACAGTGTAATAGAGCGTTTTTCAATACAAGTACGAATGTTAGGTTAGGTTAAGATATGAACCGTCGTAAAACCGCATTAAACAATGTCACTTAGTGAGATGCAGTGTTTTTCACCATCACAAGTCGGGAACTGCGATATCTAATGTGAAAGCGCTTGCAAACGTCGTTAGGTTAGGTTAGGTTAGGTTAGGTTACGTTAGGTTAGGTTTGGTTAGGTTAGGTTAGGTTAGGTTAGGTTAGGTTATGTTAGGTTAGGTTGGGTTAGGTTAGGTTAGGTTAGGTTAGGTTGATATGAACCGTCGTAAAACCGCATTAAACAATGTCACTTAGTGAGATGCAGTGTTTTTCACCTTTACAAGTTGGGAACTGTGATATCTAATATGAAAGTGCTTGAAATTATCGTAATGTTGTAGAAAGCAATGTAAAGTAGCGAGTAAAACGTTTTCTAACGATAGAAGTGCGAAAGTTATGTTAGGTTGAGTTATGTTAGTTTAAGCTAGGTAGCGTCGTGAAACTACCAAATCAACGTCATCTAACGAGATAGTGTTGTTTTATCGCGAGTACGAAACTGCGATAGGTGAAATGTTGTGAAAGCACACAAAACGGCATGAACAGGCCAAATACTGCGTGTTGTACCGTTACAAGTGCGAAACTGCTATGTTGTGATATTCTCGTTAAAGCGCATGCAAGCATCGTGAAACCTTAAAGAACGATGTCATTTAGCGAGATACAGCGTTCTGTACTGCAATAAGTTGGTGAAAAACTGAGGTTATGCAAATATCGTAATTGTGAACGAAACAGTGTAATAGAGCGTTTTTCAATACAAGTACGAATGTTAGGTTAGGTTAAGATATGAACCGTCGTAAAACCGCATTAAACAATGTCACTAAGTGAGATGCAGTGTTTTTCACCTTTACAAGTTGAGAACTGCGATATCTAATGTGAAAGCGCTTGAAACCGTCGTAATGTTGTAGAAAACATTGTAAAGTTGCGAGTAAAACGTTTTCTAACGATAGAAGTGCGAAAGTTAGGTTAGGTTAGGTTAGTTTAAGCTAGGTAGCGTCGTGAAACTACCAAAAACGACGTCATCTAACGAGATAGTGTTGTTTTATTGCGAGTATTAAACTGCGATAGGTGAAATGTTGTGAAACCACACAAAACGGCATGAACAAGCCAAATACTGCGTGTTCTACCGTTACAAGTGCGAAACTGCTTTATTGTGATATTCTCGTTAAAGCGCATGCAAGCATCGTGAAACCTTAAAGAACAATGTCATTTAGCGAGATACAGCGTTCTGTACTGCAATAAGTTGGTGAAAAACTGTGAGGTTATGCAAATATCGTAATTGTGAACGAAACAGTGTAATAGAGCGTTTTTCAATACAAGTACGAATGTTAGGTTAGGTTAAGATATGAACCGTCGTAAAACCGCATTAAACAATGTCACTTAGTGAGATGCAGTGTTTTTCACCATTACAAGTCGGGAACTACGATATCTAATGTGAAAGCGCATGGAACCGTCGTAATCTTGTAGAAAACATTGTAAAGTTGCGAGTAAAACGTTTTTTAACGATAGAAGTGCGAAGGTTAGGTTAGGTTAGGTTAGTTTAAGCTAGGTAGCGTCGTGAAACTACCAAAAACGACGTCATCTAACGAGATAGTGTTGTTTTATTGCGACTATTAAACTGTGATAGGTGAAATGTTGTGAAAGCACACAAAACGGCATGAACAAGCCAAATACTGCGTGTTCTACCGTTACAAGTGCGAAACTGCTATATTGTGATATCCTCGTTAAAGCGCATGCAAGCATCGTGAAACCTTAAAGAACAATGTCATTTAGCGAGATACAGCGTTCTGTACTGCAATAAGTTGGTGAAAAACTGTGAGGTTATGCAAATATCGTAATTTTGAACAAAACAATGTAATAGAGCGTTTTTAGATACAAGTGCGAATGTTTGGT
>NW_027464610.1:3785000-3790000 GCF_043290135.1 Rhipicephalus microplus | reverse complement strand
TGCAAGTATCGTGAAACCTTAAAGAACGATGTCATTTATCGAGATACAGTGTTCTGTACTGTAATAAGTTGGTGAGAAACTGTGAGGTCAAGCAAATATCGTAATTGTGAACGAAACAGTGTAATTGAGCGTCTTTAGATACAAGTGCGAATGTTAGGTTAGGTTGATATATCAACCGTCGTAAAACCGCATTAAACAATGTCACTTAGTGAGATGTAGTGTTTTTCAACATTACAAGTCGGGAACTACGATATCTAATGTGAAAGCGCATGAAACCGTCGTAATCTTGTAGAAAACACTGTAAAGTTGCGAGTAAAACGTTTTCTAACAAGAGAAGTGCGAAGGTTAGGTTAGGTTAGGTTAGTTTAAGCTGGGTAGCGTCGTGAAACTACCAAAAACGACGTCATCCAACGAGATAGTGTTGTTTTATAGCGAGTATTAAACTGCGATAGGTGAAATGTTGTGAAAGCACACAAAACGGCATGAACAAGCCAAATACTGCGTGTTCTACCGTTTCAAGTGCGAAACTGCTATATTGTGATATTCTCGTTAAAGCGCATGCAAGCATCGTGAAACCTTAAAGAACAATGTCATTTAGCGAGATTCAGCGTTCTGTACTGCAATAAGTTGGTGAAAAACTGTGAGGTTATGCAAATATCGTAATTGTGAACGAAACAGTGTAATAGAGCGTCTTTAGATACAAGTACGAACGTTAGGTTAGGTTAAGATATGAACCGTCGTAAAACCGCATTAAACAATGTCAATTAGTGAGATGCAGTGTTTTTCACCATTAAAAGTGGGGAACTGCGATATCTAATGTGAAAGCGCTTGCAACCGTCGTTAGGTTAGGTTAGGTTAGGTTAGGTTAGATTAGGTTAGGTTGGGTTGAGTTGGGTTAGGTTAGGTTAGGTTAGGTTAGGTTAGGTTAGGTTAGGTTGGGTTAGGTTAGGTTACGTTAGGTTAGGTTAGGTTACGTTAGGTTAGGTTAGGTTAGGTTACGTTAGGTTAGGTTAGGTTAGGTAAGGATAATTTGGTTAGGTTAGGTAAGATTAGGTTAGGTTAGGTTAGGTTGGGTTGGGTTGGGTTGGGTTAGGTTGGGTTAGGTTAGGTTAGGTTACGTTAGGATAGGTTAGGTTAGGTTAGGTTAGGTTATGTTAGGTTAGGTTAGGTTACGTTAGGTTAGGTTAGATCAGGTAAGGTTAGGTTACGTTAGAATAGGTTAGGTTAGGTTAGGTTACGTTAGGTTAGGTTAAGTTAGGTTAGGTTAGGTTTGGTTAGGTTAGGTTAGGTTAGCTTAGGTTAGGTTAGGTTGGGTTGGGTTGGGTTAGGTTGGGTTAGGTTAGGTTAGGTTAGGTTGGGTTAGGTTAGTTTAGGTTAGGTTAGGTTAGGTTAGGTCGGGTTGGGTTGGCTTAGGTTAGGTTAGGGTGGTAAGGTTAGGTTAGGTTAGGTTAGGTTACGTTAGGTTAAGGTATGAACCGTCGTAAAACCGCATTAAACAATGTCACTTAGTGAGATGCAGTGTTTTTCACCATTACAAGTCGGGAGCTGCGATATCTAATGTGAAAACGCTTGCAAACGTCGTTAGGTTAGGTAAGGTTAGGTTAGGTTACGTTAGGTTAGGTTTGGTTAGGTTAGGTTAGGTTAGGTTATGTTAGGTTAGGTTGGGTTAGGTTAGGTTAGGTTACGTTAGGTTAAGGTATGAACCGCCGTAAAACCGCAATAAACAATGTCACTTAGTGAGATGCAATGTTTTTCACCTTTACAAGTTGGGAACTGCGATATCTAATGTGAAAGCGCTTGAAACCGTCGTAATGTTGTAGAAAGCAATGTAAAGTATCGAGTAAAACGTTTTCTAACGATTGAAATGCGAAGGTTATGTTAGGTTGAGTTATGTTAGTTTAAGCTAGGTAGCGTCGTGAAACCACCAAAAACGACGTCATCTAACGAGATAGTGTTGTTTTATTGCGAGTACGAAACTGCGATAGGTAAAATGTTGTGAAAGCACACAAAACGGCATGAACAAGCCAAATACTGCGTGTTGTACCGTTACAAGTGCGAAACTGCTATGTTGTGACATTCTCGGTAAAGCGCATGCAAGTATCGTGAAACCTTAAAGAACGATGTCCTTTAGCGAGATACAGCGTTCTGTACTGTAATAAGTTGGTGAGAAACTGTGAGGTCAAGCAAATATCGTAATTGTGAACGAAACAGTGTAATTGAGCGTCTTTAGATACAAGTGCGAATGTTAAGTTAGGTTGACATATCAACCGTCGTAAAACCGCATTAAACAATGTCACTTAGTGAGATGTAGTGTTTTTCAACATTACAAGTCTGGAACTACGATATCTAATGTGAAAGCGCATGAAACCGTCGTAATTTTGTAGAAAACATTGTAAAGTTGCGAGTTAAACGTTTTCTAACGATAGAAGTGCGAAGGTTAGGTTAGGTTGGGTTTGTTTAAGCTAGGTAGCGTCGTGAAACTACCAAAAACGACGTCATCTAACGAGATAGTGTTGTTTTATTGCGAGTATTAAACTGCGATAGGTGAAATGTTGTGAAAGCACACAAAACGGCATGAACAAGCCAAATACTGCGTGTTCTACCATTACAAGTGCGAAACTGCTATATTGTGATATTCTCGTTAAAGCGCATGCAAGCATCGTGAAACCTTAAAGAACAATGTCATTTAGCGAGATACAGCGTTCTGTACTGCAATAAGTTGGTGAAAAACTGTGAGGTTATGCAAATATCGTAATTGTGAACGAAACAGTGTAATAGAGCGTTTTTCAATACAAGTACGAATGTTAGGTTAGGTTAAGATATGAACCGTCGTAAAACCGCATTAAACAATGTCACTTAGTGAGATGCAATGTTTTTCACCATTACAAGTCGGGAACTGCGATATCTAATGTGAAAGCGCTTGCAAACGTCGTTAGGTTAGGTTAGGTTAGGTTAGGTTACGTTAGGTTAGGTTTGGTTAGGTTAGGTTAGGTTAGGTTATGTTAGGTTAGGTTGGGTTAGGTTAGGTTAGGTTACGTTAGGTTAAGGTATGAACCGTCGTAAAACCGCATTAAACAATGTCACTTAGTGAGATGCAGTGTTTTTCACCTTTACAAGTTGGGAACTGCGATATCTAATGTGAAAGCGCTTAAAACCGTCGTAAAGTTGTAGAAAGCAATGTAAAGTAGCGAGTAAAACGTTTTCTAACGATAGAAGTGCGAAGGTTATGTTAGGTTGAGTTATGTTAGTTTAAGCTAGGTAGCGTCGTGAAACCACCAAAAACGACGTCATCTAACGAGATAATGTTGTTTTATTGCGAGTACGAAACTGCGATAGGTAAAATGTTGTGAAAGCACACAAAACGGCATGAACAAGCCAAATACTGCGTGTTGTACCGTTACAAGTGCGAAACTGCTATGTTGTGACATTCTCGGTAAAGCGCATGCAAGTATCGTGAAACCTTAAAGAACGATGTCATTTAGCGAGATACAGCGTTCTGTACTGTAATAAGTTGGTGAGAAACTGTGAGGTCAAGCAAATATCGTAATTGTGAACGAAACAGTGTAATTGAGCGTCTTTATATACAAGTGCGAATGTTAGGTTAGGTTGACATATCAACCGTCGTAAAACCGCATTAAACAATGTCACTTAGTTAGATGTAGTGTTTTTCAACATTACAAGTCGGGAACTACGATATCTAATGTGAAAGCGCATGAAACCGTCGTAATCTTGTAGAAAACATTGTAAAGTTGCGAGTAAAACGTTTTCTAACGATAGAAGTGCGAAGGTTAGCTTGAGTTATGTTAGTTTAAGCTATGTAGCGTCGTGAGACCACCAAAAAGGACGTCATCTAACGAGATAGTGTTGTTTTATTGCATGTACGAAACTGCAATAGGTGAAATGTTGTGAAAGTACACAAAACGGCATGAACAAGCCAAATACTGCGTGTTCTACCGTTACAAGTGCGAAACTGCTATATTGTGATATTCTCGTTAAAGCGCATGCAAGCATCGTGAAACCTTAAAAAACAATGTCATTTAGCGAGATACAGCGTTCTGTACTGCAATAAGTTGGTGAAAAACTGTGAGGTTATGCAAATATCGTAATTGTGAACGAAACAGTGTAATAGAGCGTTTTTCAATACAAGTAGGAATGTTAGGTTAGGTTAAGATATGAACCGTCGTAAAACCGCATTAAACAATGTCACTTAGTGAGATGCAGTGTTTTTCACCATCACAAGTCGGGAACTGCGATATCTAATGTGAAAGCGCTTGCAAACGTCGTTAGGTTAGGTTAGGTTAGGTTAGGTTACGTTAGGTTAGGTTTGGTTAGGTTAGGTTAGGTTAGGTTAGGTTATGTTAGGTTAGGTTGGGTTAGGTTAGGTTAGGTTAGGTTAGGTTGATATGAACCGTCGTAAAACCGCATTAAACAATGTCACTTAGTGAGATGCAGTGTTTTTCACCTTTAGAAGTTGGGAACTGTGATATCTAATATGAAAGTGCTTGAAATTATCGTAATGTTGTAGAAAGCAATGTAAAGTAGCGAGTAAAACGTTTTCTAACGATAGAAGTGCGAAAGTTATGTTAGGTTGAGTTATGTTAGTTTAAGCTAGGTAGCGTCGTGAAACTACCAAATCAACGTCATCTAACGAGATAGTGTTGTTTTATTGCGAGTACGAAACTGCGATAGGTGAAATGTTGTGAAAGCACACAAAACGGCATGAACACGCCAAATACTGCGTGTTGTACCGTTACAAGTGCGAAACTGCTATGTTGTGATATTCTCGTTAAAGCGCATGCAAGCATCGTGAAACCTTAAAGAACGATGTCATTTAGCGAGATACAGCGTTCTGTACTGCAATAAGTTGGTGAAAAACTGTGAGGTTATGCAAATATCCTAATTGTGAACGAAACAGTGTAATAGAGCGTTTTTTAATACAAGTGCGAATATTAGGTTAGGTTAAGATATGAACCGTTGTAAAACCGCATTAAACAATGTCA
>NW_027464610.1:3697500-3780000 GCF_043290135.1 Rhipicephalus microplus | reverse complement strand
AAGTGCGAATGTTAAATTAGGTTGACATATCAACCGTCGTAAAACCGCATTAAACAATGTCACTTAGTGAGATGTAGTGTTTTTCAACATTACAAGTCGGGAACTACGATATTTAATGTGAAAGCGCATGAAACCGTCGTAATCTTGTAGAAAACATTGTAAAGTTGCGAATAAAATGTTTTCTAACGATAGAAGTGCGAAGGTTATGTTAGGTTGAGTTATGTTAGTTTAAGCTAGGTAGCGTCGTGAAACCACCAAAAACGACGTCATCTAACGAGATAGTGTTGTTTTATTGCGAGTACGAAACTGCGATAGGTAAAATGTTGTGAAAGCACACAAAACGGCATGAACAAGCCAAATACTGCGTGTTCTACCGTTACAAGTGCGAAACTGCTATATTGTGATATTCTCGTTAAAGCGCATGCAAGCATCGTGAAACCTTCAAGAACAATGTCATTTAGCGAGATACAGCGTTCTGTACTGCAATAAGTTGGTGAAAAACTGTGAGGTTATGCAAATTTCATTTCATTTCATTTATTTATACTGTTAGCCCAGAAGTGGGCCGTTACAGGGTGGAAGTACAAACAATTATTTGCAAAAAAGAAGTACCGTACAGGTCTCGAGATAATTTCTCGGTACTATTGTGACCAGCAACTCGAAGTTATACATAACATACATAAATGGAACACACATGCGATGCAATACATACGCGCAGAACAGCACATGACGCATTTGAGGCGGCACTTTTGCACCGCGCTGAAGATTTGAAAGACAACTACTGCAGGACCATGCAACCAACAAAAAGTACACACACACACAAAAAAAACATATGTCACTGTTATTCGGAAAATAAACGTTTTAGATTCTGTTCAAATGATGTAAGCGAGGAACAACCAATTATAGACTCTGGCAGCATATTCCAATCTTCAATAGCACGTGGAAAGTAACTGAACTTAAAGCAATCGTTACGTGGGACTAGGGGTGGTATATACATATTATGGCGATGTCTGGAGTGTTCTTGTGTGTTGACCTGGAAGTAATCTGAATAGTTTAGTTTAAATTGATTATGAATTAACTGGAAGAGGAATTTCAGACGCTCAATCCTCGTCCTAAGTTCAGGACTATCCAGTCCAGCTTTTTTACAGAGTTCAGTAGGAGAATGATGTCGGCTATATTTATTAAAAATAAATCTCGCACCAAGTCGCTGTATTTTTGTTATTTTATTGCAGTTTGTCTTTGTGTAAGGGTCCCAGACAATTTTAGAATATTCGATAATGGGTCTGACAAGAGTTTTGTAAGCAAGACACTTTATATCAGATGGGGCGGTATAAAGGTTACGTCTAAGGCTATACAATGCCTTGGTAGCCCTGGAGCATACATTATCAATATGAGTGTTCCACCGGAGGTCGGGCGTGAACCATAACCCAAGATATTTATAGTCTTGTACACGCTTGAGGAAAGCATTGCCAATCTGGTAGTTGTAATCTAGAGGTGCTTTCTTTCTAGTTATAGTCATAAAGACTGTTTTTTCTGTGTTCAAACTCATTTGCCATTCTTCGCACCAATCCTTTATTCTTTGAAGATTGTTGTTTAGATTAACTTGGTCATGTTCAGTCTCGATTCTACTATAAACAACACAGTCATCGGCAAACAACCTTATCGGGACCGTAACGCGGTTTGGTAGGTCATTTATATATAACAAAAATAAAAGGGGACCCAGCACGCTCCCCTGGGGAACTCCAGAATTCACTGCAACTGCTCTAGACTGTTTATTTTTTATTTGAACAAACTGCTGACGGCAGCTGAGATAGGATGAAAACCATTTTGTCAAGTGACTATTTTGAAACGTTTTGTCAATTTTAAACAGGAGCTTTGAGTGCGACACTTTATCAAATGCCTTTGCGAAATCCAAATATACCACATCAGTTTGACCACGCAAATTGATTGTTTTTGAAAGATCATGAACAAATCCGATTAACTGAGTTGTTGTAGATAAGCCTCGGCGGAAGCCATGCTGCTTCGAAGATAATAGATTGTGCGTATCAAGATAGGACATCAAGTGTTTGTTAATAATGTGCTCGAGTATCTTTGAACATGTACTGATAAGGGAAATAGGACGGTAGTTGCGCTCGTCTCGAGAGGAGCCACTTTTGTGAACAGGGGTAATTTTAGCCTGCTTCCACACTAGTGGGAAAGAGCCACTGCGCAGGGACGACTGAAATATTTTTGTAAGGAAGCGAGCCGCCCATTCAGCGTATCTGTACAGAAATTCGTTTGGTATACCATCAGGGCCGGGGGTTTTTCTTGTATTTATATTAAGTAAAAGATTTAGGACACCCTCTTCGCTAATTACCACATCATCGATCGGCCGCTGCAATGGTGACGTAGAAAACTCGGGCAAAATGCCATTATCATGAGTAAACACAGAAGCAAAAAAAGAATTGAAATCATCAACACGTTGTTGAGTAATTTCAGGTGGCCTCGGAGAGCTTGCTGGGGGAGTTACAAAGCGCCAAAACCTTGAGGGGGCTTCCTTCAAGTATTTCGTCAATGTCACATTGAAAAACCGATCCTTGGACTGCTTGATCAGACGTTTCAGTTCTTGTCTCATTGAAGAAATGCAAGCTGTTCCTTCAGGGGTACAATTTTTTGCACAAGATTTCTGTTTCCGTTTTAGTTTTCTTTTTGTGTGAATGATTTCTCTGGTGATCCAGGGATTGGTTTTACAAATGCGTTTTCTAATCCTAGGTACATAGCTGTCTATGCACTTCCCTACAACAGTTGAAAAGAAATGCCATAGCCTATCAGTGCTGCAGTCAGTGTTGTAAAGGACCTGAAATTCATCAAAGGACCTTTCAAGATAGTCCAGAATAGACACATCATCAGCCGCCATAAAATTCAATACAGTGCTAAGTGTGGGTTTACCCAAGGTGTCTGGGGACAATGCTAGGTGAGTTACTACCATTCTGTGGTCGGATAGGCCTTCTACAACTTCACAACGGCTGAGTAACGGCAACAGCTTTGGGGACACAAAAACCAAATCAAGGATAGATGACCTTGTAGTCCCTATCCGAGTAAGTTCAGTGACAGTTTGCGTTAGCCCATAGCAGAATGCCAGCTCCAGTAGTTGCTCAGCACTTGCAACCTGTTCCGATCCAGGAGACTGGGATAGCCAATTAATATCCGGAAGATTGAAGTCCCCTAATAATAATACGTTATCTTGGAGACTAAAATTAGAATCCATAAAATTTCTTAGCTTTGCGATTATATCAAGAGAGGAATTTGGCGCTCTATAAATCCCTCCAATATACACAGTTCGCTCGCTGAACCCACACCTAATCCACAACATTTCTATGTCATATTTATCATCCAACACTGAAAACCTAATGTTGTCTTTAATAAGAAACGCAACTCCACCACCCCTTCCTTGCCGGTCTTTTCTAACAATTGTGTAACCTGTAGGTGTTACTTCAAAATCTGCTACATCCGTGTGTAACCAAGTCTCTGTTACGACCATTATATCCGGTTCATGCTCCAGGATTGCGGCTTCAACTGCATCAGCTTTATTCAGCAAACTTCTGGCGTTTACATTAATAACCTTAACAGATGCGGTCGGTATCGATTGGCGTCAGTCAGAGCTGGTAATACCTGGGCTAGCATACCTGAATCGCTCGTTGGTAACCTCATTCCAGCCATAGAGAACGTTGTTTACTTTCAATTAATCGATGATTAGTTTAACCTTTGCTCCCTTTGCTCTTTCATCCGCTGATGAAATCCATAGTTGTTTTCTGATTTCAACTACTAGTTTAGAGTAATCTTCGCTGATACTGAATTGTGTCCCCTTGAGGTTGCGGCAGTTTTTCAGTATTTTGGTTTTGTCCCTGAAGTCTCCTACTTTCAAGATGACTGGACGGCTTCTTCCAGGTATTTTCTTTCCTAGACGGTGAATTCTCTCAATGGAGCTACACTTTGAGTCAAGTAATTTGTCAAAGATATCGTCATTCACCTTGCTTAAGAGTACTGCCTCATCCTCAAATTCTTCTTCTTCCACTCCGCGTACTAAAAGGTTGTTGCGTCTAGAACGATTATCTAAATCATCGATCTGCCTGGCAAGAGCCGTCAATTCACTGTCATGGCGACCAACACTTGATTCTATCATTGTAAGCCGGCTCTGTATTTCACCCAACCCTTCAAGTTGTTTTTCAATAGTCTGGAGCCTAACATGCATGTCGGAAATGCTGGCATCCGTAGATGTCTGCTTGACCTGAATTTCATTAACTTTTGCTAGTAGTTTAGTCTGGTTACTTAATATTTCCTCCAGCATTTTTTCAACCTCGGGCCCAGGATTTTCCTCTACGTCACCGGACAACTTCAGTAACAGGCTTACAACTGAAACACAGTCATTTAAGCAACCAAGAACAGTGTGTGGACACGGCAGCACAATCAGGCAGGTACAGTTACTACGAAAACCATACTTTCGATCACCAACCTGCACAAGTAGACGCACGTAAGGCGACATCATCACGGCGTTGCTGCCGCGTCCACTGAAGGTCGAGACCATGACCCTTGCTTTTATATACTCCGGGCAGCTTGCTATCGGGGAGGAGGAGGACGTCATCGTGCTCCACGGGGGTGCGCAGTCGACGAAGTCCACGTGGCACAGCATCGTTGACGCCACTGGCGTTGATCTAGATGCGCAGTGGTTGAGTTCCTTCGAGGGCTGGTACGCATTCTCCATCGGGGTCCATTGATAGTGTTGTCCAGCAATAACATAGGCCGCTGCTGCGTCCGCGAAGAACCACGCCAAAACCTGCACAAGTAGACGCACGTAAGGCGACATCATCACGGCGTTGCTGCCGCGTCCACTGAAGGTCGAGACCATGACCCTTGCTTTTATATACTCCGGGCAGCTTGCTATCGGGGAGGAGGAGGACGTCATCGTGCTCCACGGGGGTGCGCAGTCGACGAAGTCCACGTGGCACAGCATCGTTGACGCCACTGGCGTTGATCTAGATGCGCAGTGGTTGAGTTCCTTCGAGGGCTGGTACGCATTCTCCATCGGGGTCCATTGATAGTGTTGTCCAGCAATAACATAGGCCGCTGCTGCGTCCGCGAAGAACCACGCCAAAACCTGCACAAGTAGACGCACGTAAGGCGACATCATCACGGCGTTGCTGCCGCGTCCAAATATCGTAATTGTGAACAAAACAGTGTAATAGAGCGTTTTTAGATACAAGTGCGAATGTTAGGTTAGGTTAAGATATGAACCGTCGTAAAACCGCATTAAACAATGTCAATTAGTGAGATGAAGTGTTTTCACCATTAAAAGTGGGGAACTGCGATATCTAATGTGAAAGCGCTTGCAACCGTCGTTAGGTTAGGTTAGGTTAGGTTAGGTTAGGTTTGGTTAGGTTAGGTTAGGTTAGGTTAGATTAGGTTAGGTTGGGTTGAGTTGGGTTAGGTTAGGTTAGGTTAGGTTAGGTTGGGTTAGGTTAGGTTAGGTTAGGTTAGGTTACGTTAGGTTAGGTTAGGTTACGTTAGGTTAGGTTAGGTTAGGTTACGTTAGGTTAGGTTAGGTTAGGTAAGGATAATTTGGTTAGGTTAGGTAAGGTTAGGTTAGGTTAGGTTAGGTTGGGTTGGGTGTTGTTGGGTTTGGTTGGGTTGGGTTAGGTTGGGTTAGGTTAGGTTAGGTTACGTTAGGTTAGGTTAGGTTAGGTTAGGTTAGGTTAGGTCAGGTAAGGTTAGGTTACGTTAGAATAGGTTAGGTTAGGTTAGGTTACGTTAGGTTAGGTTAAGTTAGGTTAGGTTAGCTTAGGTTAGGTTAGGTTGGGTTGGGTTGGGTCGGGTTAGGTTTGGTTAGGTTAGGTAAGGTTAGGTTAGGTTAGGTTAGGTTACGTTAGGTTAAGGTATGAACCGTCGTAAAACCGCATTAAACAATGTCACTTAGTGAGATGCTGTGTTTTTCACCATTACAAGTCGGGAACTGCGATATCTAATGTGAAAGCGCATGAAACCGTCGTAATCTTGTAGAAAGCAATGTAAAGCAGCGAGTAAAACGTTTTCTAACGATAGAAGTGCGAAGGTTATGTTAGGTTGAGTTATGTTAGTTTAAGCTACGTAGCGTCGTGAAACCACCAAAAACGACGTCATCTAACGAGATAGTGTTGTTTTATTGCGAGTGCGAAACTGCGATAGGTAAAATGTTGTGAAAGCACACAAAACGGCATGAACAAGCCAAATACTGCGTGTTGTACCGTTACAAGTGCGAAACTGCTATGTTGTGACATTCTCGGTAAAGCGCATGCAAGTATCGTGAAACCTTAAAGAACGATGTCATTTAGCGGGATACAGCGTTCTGTACTGTAATAAGTTGGTGAGAAACTGTGAGGTCAAGCAAATATCGTAATTGTGAACGAAACAGTGTAATTGAGCGTCTTTAGATACAAGTGCGAATGTTAGGTTAGGTTGATATATCAACCGTCGTAAAACCGCATTAAACAATGTCACTTAGTGAGATGTAGTGTTTTTCAACATTACAAGTCGGGAACTACGATATCTAATGTGAAAGCGCATGAAACCGTCGTAATCTTGTAGAAAACATTGTAAAGTTGCGAGTAAAACGTTTTCTAACGATAGAAGTGCGAAGGTTAGGTTAGGTTAGGTTAGTTTAAGCTGGGTAGCGTCGTGAAACTACCAAAAACGACGTCATCTAACGAGATAGTGTTGTTTTATAGCGAGTATTAAACTGCGATAGGTGAAATGTTGTGAAAGCACACAAAACGGCATGAACAAGCCAAATACTGCGTGTTCTACCGTTACAAGTGCGAAACTGCTATATTGTGATATTCTCGTTAAAGCGCATGCAAGCATCGTGAAACCTTAAAGAACAATGTCATTTAGCGAGATACAGCGTTCTGTACTGCAATAAGTTGGTGAAAAACTGTGAGGTTATGCAAATATCGTAATTGTGAACAAAACAGTGTAATAGAGCGTTTTTAGATACAAGTGCGAATGTTAGGTTAGGTTAAGATATGAACCGTCGTAAAACCGCATTAAAGAATGTCAATTAGTGAGATGCAGTGTTTTCACCATTAAAGGTGGGGAACTGCGATATCTAATGTGAAAGCGCTTGCAACCGTCGTTAGGTTAGGTTAGGTTAGGTTAGGTTGGGTTAGGTTAGGTTTGGTTAGGTTAGGTTAGGTTAGGTTAGGTTAGGTTAGATTAGGTTAGGTTAGGGTGGTAACGTTAGGTTAGGTTAGGTTAGGTTACGTTAGGTTAAGGTATGAACCGTCGTAAAACCGCATTAAACAATGTCACTTAGTGAGATGCAGTGTTTTTCACCATTACAAGTCGGGAGCTGCGATATCTAATGTGAAAGCGCTTGCAAACGTCGTTAGGTTAGGTTAGGTTAGGTTAGGTTAGGTTACGTTAGGTTAGGTTTGGATAGGTTAGGTTAGGTTAGGTTATGTTAGGTTAGGTTGGGTTAGGTTAGGTTAGGTTACGTTAGGTTAAGGTATGAACCGTCGTAAAACCGCAATAAACAATGTCACTTAGTGAGATGCAATGTTTTTCACCTTTACAAGTTGGGAACTGCGATATCTATTGTGAAAGCGCTTGAAACCGTCGTAATGTTGTAGAAAGCAATGTAAGGTATCGAGTAAAACGTTTTCTAACGATAGAAATGCGAAGGTTATGTTAGGTTGAGTTATGTTAGTTTAAGCTAGGTAGCGTCGTGAAACCACCAAAAACGACGTCATCTAACGAGATAGTGTTGTTTTATTGCGAGTACGAAACTGCGATAGGTAAAATGTTGTGAAAGCACACAAAACGGCATGAACAAGCCAAATACTGCGTGTTGTACCGTTACAAGTGCGAAACTGCTATGTTGTGACATTCTCGGTAAAGCGCTAGCAAGTATCGTGAAACCTTAAAGAACGATGTCATTTAGCGAGATACAGCGTTCTGTACTGTAATAAGTTGGTGAGGAACTGTGAGGTCAAGCAAATATCGTAATTGTGAACGAAACAGTGTAATTGAGCGTCTTTATATACAAGTGCGAATGTTAGGTTAGGTTGACATATCAACCGTCGTAAAACCGCATTAAACAATGTCACTTAGTGAGATGCAGTGTTTTTCACCATCACAAGTCGGGAACTGCGATATCTAATGTGAAAGCGCTTGCAAACGTCGTTAGGTTAGGTTAGGTTAGGTTAGGTTAGGTTACGTTAGGTTAGGTTTGGTTAGGTTAGGTTAGGTTAGGTTAGGTTATGTTAGGTTAGGTTGGGTTAGGTTAGGTTAGGTTAGGTTAGGTTGATATGAACCGTCGTAAAACCGCATTAAACAATGTCACTTAGTGAGATGCAGTGTTTTTCACCTTTAGAAGTTGGGAACTGTGATATCTAATATGAAAGTGCTTGAAATTATCGTAATGTTGTAGAAAGCAATGTAAAGTAGCGAGTAAAACGTTTTCTAACGATAGAAGTGCGAAAGTTATGTTAGGTTGAGTTATGTTAGTTTAAGCTAGGTAGCGTCGTGAAACTACCAAATCAACGTCATCTAACGAGATAGTGTTGTTTTATTGCGAGTACGAAACTGCGATAGGTGAAATGTTGTGAAAGCACACAAAACGGCATGAACAGGCCAAATACTGCGTGTTGTACCGTTACAAGTGCGAAACTGCTATGTTGTGATATTCTCGTTAAAGCGCATGCAAGCATCGTGAAACCTTAAAGAACGATGTCATTTAGCGAGATACAGCGTTCTGTACTGCAATAAGTTGGTGAAAAACTGTGAGGTTATGCAAATATCCTAATTGTGAACGAAACAGTGTAATAGAGCGTTTTTTAATACAAGTGCGAATATTAGGTTAGGTTAAGATATGAACCGTCGTAAAACCGCATTAAACAATGTCACTTAGTGAGATGCAGTGTTTTTCACCATTACAAGTCGGGAACTACGATATCTAATGTGAAAGCGCATGGAACCGTCGTAATCTTGTAGAAAACATTGTAAAGTTGCGATTAAAACGTTTTTTAACGATAGAAGTGCGAAGGTTAGGTTAGGTTAGGTTAGTTTAAGCTAGGTAGCGTCGTGAAACTACCAAAAACGACGTCATCTAACGAGATAGTGTTGTTTTATTGCGAGTATTAAACTGCGATAGGTGAAATGTTGTGAAAGCACACAAAACGGCATGAACAAGCCAAATACTGCGTGTTCTACCGTTACAAGTGCGAAACTGCTATATTGTGATATCCTCGTTAAAGCGCATGCAAGCATCGTGAAACCTTAAAGAACAATGTCATTTAGCGAGATACAGCGTTCTGTACTGCAATAAGTTGGTGAAAAACTGTGAGGTTATGCAAATATCGTAATTGTGAACAAAACAGTGTAATAGAGCGTTTTTAGATACAAGTGCGAATGTTTGGTTAGGTTAAGATATGAACCGTCGTAAAACCGCAATAAACAATGTCAATTAGTGAGATGCAGTGTTTTTCACCATTAAAAGTGGGGAACTGCGATATCTAATGTGAAAGCGCTTGCAAACGTCGTTAGGTTAGGTTAGGTTAGGTTAGGTTAGGTTTGGTTAGGTTAGGTTAGGTTGGGTATGTTAGGTTAGGTTGGGTTAGGTTAGGTTAGGTTACGTTAGGTTAAGGTATGAACCGTCGTAAAACCGCATTAAACAATGTCACTTAGTGAGATGCAGTGTTTTTCACCTTTACAAGTTGGGAACTGCGATATCTAATGTGAAAGCGCTTGAAACCGTCGTAAAGTTGTAGAAAGCAATGTAAAGTAGCGAGTAAAACGTTTTCTAACGATAGAAGTGCGAAGGTTATGTTAGGTTGAGTTATGTTAGTTTAAGCTAGGTAGCGTCGTGAAACCACCAAAAACGACGTCATCTAACGAGATATTGTTGTTTTATTGCGAGTACAAAACTGCGATAGGTAAAATGTTGTGAAAGCACACAAAACGGCATGAACAAGCCAAATACTGCGTGTTGTACCGTTACAAGTGCGAAACTGCTATGTTGTGACATTCTCGGTAAAGCGCATGCAAGTATCGTGAAACCTTAAAGAACGTCAGAAGAATGGTAAGTTGGGCTAGTTGGTACTGATCCATAAGGTATGTAACTGCGCAAAAAACTGACGGAAACAAGAAGGAGAGAAAAAGGACAGACAAGCGCAGACTATCAACTGACGCTTTATTGCAAGAACGAGGCAATATATATAATAGGCAGAAAAAAGGAAGAGGGGGCAAAGGGGGAGGAGAAAAAAAACACGAGGGACCAAATCACCAAACTTAGGCACATCAAGCATAGCACACCCGTCATACAAAACCAAGATAGCTTAACTCCTTATCATGTATGGCCACAGAGGGAACACTAACACAAGACACAGATTTCTTGTGAATATGCGCAGCCTCAATAAGTTCGCGCACTCTTTGGTTCTTATGCCGGAACAACACAGAAGTATCACCGAACAGCGGAGCGCAGCCGCATTTCTTACAGTGGGCTGCCAGATGAAGGCCGGAGTGGCCTTTTAAAGAATTAAAATGTTCTCGAAGTCTAACATTTAGACAGCGACCTGTTTGTCCCACGTACACACGACCGCATGACAAGGGTATGGAGTAGACAACACCGGTGATACAAGATACATAATTATGAATATGACTAACATTGCATGTGTGTTGCTGGACATTTCGCTGATTCGCGACTCGTCTATCTACTTTGGCACATAAAGTGGATAACCTGTTCCTGGCAGAAATAACCACTTGGACATCATATCTTGATGCAACCTTTTTCAGGCGGTGGGTAAAACCATGAATATAAGGGAAGAACAGCAAAAATTTTATGCTGCGCCTTCTCATCCAGGTCACAACCTGGATACGTTAGGTTACCTGCAGAGGAAGGGTGTTTGTATAGGGTCTAGGGTGGCACCGGTTTTAAGTGATATTTTTCTAAGTAGAGTTGATCGGGCGCTCCAACCGGTCTTGCAGGCTTCTGTAATCAGAGTTTTTCGTTATGTCGATGACTACATTGTGTTTTTCCGTAAGGGAACTGAAGATATGTCGGCAGGTATTCTAAAGAGGTTTGAGCAGTGTGGTCTTGGCCTGAAGTTTACTTCAGAATACCTAAAGGACCAGTGTATCCAATTTTTGGATCTGCAGCTGCAGTTCTCGCCCACCCATGTGTGTTGGTGCTATGCCCCTAGGTCCGTAAAACCTGTGCTGAACTACAAATCCGGCCATACGAAACTGGTTAAAAATGCCATTGCACTCTCATGTTTTAGCTCTGCACTGAAGAAATCCTGCACTCATTTAGTCGGTAACAGTTTTTCTGGGCAGGTGCAAAAACTGAGACAGGCAGGATATCCACGGGACTTATTGGTAAAGGTCTGCGAGAAGTTGATTAAGAAGTATAAAGGAGGTCCAGGTAATGGTTGTGACCTGGATGAGAAGGCGCAGCATAAAATTTTTGCTGTTCTTCCTTATATTCATGGTTTTACCCACCGCCTGAAAAAGGTTGCATCAAGATATGATGTCCAAGTGGTTATTTCTGCCAGGAACAGGTTATCCACTTTATGTGCCAAAGTAGATAGACGAGTCGCGAATCAGCGAAATGTCCAGCAACACACATGCAATGTTAGTCATATTCATAATTATGTATCTTGTATCACCGGTGTTGTCTACTCCATACCCTTGTCATGCGGTCGTGTGTACGTGGGACAAACAGGTCGCTGTCTAAATGTTAGACTTCGAGAACATTTTAATTCTTTAAAAGGCCACTCCGGCCTTCATCTGGCAGCCCACTGTAAGAAATGCGGCTGCGCTCCGCTGTTCGGTGATACTTCTGTGTTGTTCCGGCATAAGAACCAAAGAGTGCGCGAACTTATTGAGGCTGCGCATATTCACAAGAAATCTGTGTCTTGTGTTAGTGTTCCCTCTGTGGCCATACATGATAAGGAGTTAAGCTATCTTGGTTTTGTATGACGGGTGTGCTATGCTTGATGTGCCTAAGTTTGGTGATTTGGTCCCTCGTGTTTTTTTCTCCTCCCCCTTTGCCCCCTCTTCCTTTTTTCTGCCTATTATATATATTGCCTCGTTCTTGCAATAAAGCGTCAGTTGATAGTCTGCGCTTGTCTGTCCTTTTTCTCTCCTTCTTGTTTCCGTCAGTTTTTTGCGCAGTTACATACCTTATGGCTTAAAGAACGATGTCATTTAGCGAGATACAGCATTCTGTACTGTAATAAGTTGGTGAGAAACTGTGAGGTCAAGCAAATATCGTAATTGTGAACGAAACAGTGTAATTGAGCGTCTTTATATACAAGTGCGAATGTTAGGTTAGGTTGACATATCAACCGTCGTAAAACCGCATTAAACAATGTCACTTAGTGAGATGTAGTGTTTTTCAACATTACAAGTCGGGAACTACGATATCTAATGTGAAAGCGCATGAAATCGTCGTAATCTTGTAGAAAACATTGTAAAGTTGCGAATAAAACGTTTTATAACGATAGAAGTGCGAAGGTTAGGTTAGGTTAGGTTAGGTTAAGCTAGGTAGCGTCGTGAAACTACCAAAAACGACGTCATCTAACGAGATAGTGTTGTTTTATTGCGAGTATTAAACTGCGATAGGTGAAATGTTGTGAAAGCACACAAAACGGAATGAACAAGCCAAATACTGCGTGTTCTACCGTTACAAGTGCGAAACTGCTATATTGTGATATTCTCGTTAAAGCGCATGCAAGCATCGTGAAACCTTAAAGAACAACGTCATTTAGCGAGATACAGCGTTCTGTACTGCAATAAGTTGGTGAAAAACAGTGAGGTTATGCAAATATCGTAATTGTGAACAAAACAGTGTAATAGAGTGTTTTTAGATATAAGTGCGAATGTTAGGTTAGGTTAAGATATGAACCGTCGTAAAACCGCATTAAACAATGTCAATTAGTGAGATGCAGTGTTTTTCACCATTAAAAGTGGGGAACTGCGATATCTAATGTGAAAGCGCTTGCAACCGTCGTTAGGTTAGGTTAGGTTAGGTTAGGTTAGGTTTGGTTAGGTTAGGTTAGGTTAGGTTAGGTTAGATTAGGTTAGGTTGGGTTGAGTTGGGTTAGGTTAGGTTAGGTTAGGTTAGGTTGGGTTAGGTTAGGTTAGGTTAGGTTAGGTTACGTTAGGTTAGGTTAGGTTACGTTAGGTTAGGTTAGGTTACGTTAGGTTAGGTTAGGTTAGGTAAGGATAATTTGGTTAGGTTAGGTAAGGTTAGGTTAGGTTAGGTTAGGTTGGGTTGGGTGTTGTTGGGTTGGGTTGGGTTGGGTTGGGTTAGGTTACGTTAGGTTAGGTTAGGTTAGGTTAGGTTACGTTAGGTTATGTTAGGTTAGGTTAGGTTAGGTTAGGTCAGGTAAGGTTAGGTTACGTTAGAATAGGTTAGGTTAGGTTAGGTTACGTTAGGTTAGGTAAGTTAGGTTAGGTTTGGTTAGGTTAGGTTAGGTTAGCTTAGGTTAGGTTAGGTTGGGTTGGGTTGGGTTAGGTTGGGTTAGGTTAGGTTAGGTTAGGTTAGGTTGGGTTAGGTTAGTTTAGGTTAGGTTAGGTTGGGTTGGGTTGGGTTAGGTTAGGTTAGGTTAGGTAAGGTTAGGTTAGGTTAGGTTAGGTTACGTTAGGTTAAGGTATGAACCGTCGTAAAACCGCAATAAACAATGTCACTTAGTGAGATGCAGTGTTTTTCACCTTAACAAGTTGGGAACTGTGATATCTAATGTGAAAGCGCTTGAAACCGTCGTAATGCTGTAGAAAGCAATGTAAAGTAGCGAGTAAAACGTTTTCTAACGATAGAAGTGCGAAGGTTATGTTAGGTTGAGTTATGTTAGTTTAAGCTAGGTAGCGTCGTGAAACTACCAAAAACAACGTCATCTAACGAGATAGTGTTCTTTTATTGCGAGTACGAAACTGCGATAGGTGAAATGTTGTGAAAGCACACAAAACGGCATAAACAAGCCAAATACTGCGTGTTGTACCGTTACAAGTGCGAAACTGCTATGTTGTGATATTCTCGTTAAAGCGCATGCAAGCATCGTGAAACCTTAAAGAACGATGTCATTTAGCGAGATACAGCGTTCTGTACTGTAATAAGTTGGTGAGAAACTGTGAGGTCAAGCAAATATCGTAATTGTGAATGAAACAGTGTAATTGAGCGTCTTTAGATACAAGTGCGAATGTTAGGTTAGGTTCACATATCAACCGTCGTAAAACCGCATTAAACAATGTCACTTAGTGAGATGTAGTGTTTTTCAACATTACAAGTCGGGAACTACGATATCTAATGTGAAAGCGCTTGAAACCGTCGTAATGTTGTAGAAAGCAATGTAAAGTAGCGAGTAAAACGTTTTCTAACGATAGAAGTGCGAAAGTTATGTTAGGTTGAGTTATGTTAGTTTAAGCTAGGTAGCGTCGTGAAACTACCAAATCATTGTCATCTAACGAGATAGTGTTGTTTTATTGCGAGTACGAAACTGCGATAGGTGAAATGTTGTGAAAGCACACAAAACGGCATGAACAGGCCAAATACTGCGTGTTGTACCGTTACAAGTGCGAAACTGCTATGTTGTGATATTCTCGTTAAAGCGCATGCAAGCATCGTGAAACCTTAAAGAACGATGTCATTTAGCGAGATACAGCGTTCTGTACTGCAATAAGTTGGTGAAAAACTGTGAGGTTATGCAAATATCCTAATTGTGAACGAAACAGTGTAATATAGCGTTTTTTAATACAAGTGCGAATATTAGGTTAGGTTAAGATATGAACCGTCGTAAAACCGCATTAAACAATGTCACTTAGTGAGATGCAGTGTTTTTCACCATTACAAGTCGGGAACTACGATATCTAATGTGAAAGCGCTTGCAAACGTCGTTAGGTTAGGTTAGGTTAGGTTAGGTTAGGTTATGTTAGGTTAGGTTTGGTTAGGTTAGGTTAGGTTAGGTTATGTTAGGTTAGGTTGGGTTAGGTTAGGTTAGGTTACGTTAGGTTAAGGTATGAACCGTCGTAAAACCGCATTAAACAATGTCACTTAGTGAGATGCAGTGTTTTTCACCTTTACAAGTTGGGAACTGCGATATCTAATGTGAAAGCGCTTGAAACCGTCGTAAAGTTGTAGAAAGCAATGTAAAGTAGCGAGTAAAACGTTTTCTAATGATAGAAGTGCGCAGGTTATGTTAGGTTGAGTTATGTTAGTTTAAGCTAGGTAGCGTCGTGAAACCACCAAAAACGACGTCATCTAACGAGATACTGTTGTTTTATTGCGAGTACGAAACTGCGATGGGTAAAATGTTGTGAAAGCACACAAAACGGCATGAACAAGCCAAATACTGCGTGTTGTACCGTTACAAGTGCGAAACTGCTATGTTGTGACATTCTCGGTAAAGCGCATGCAAGTATCGTGACACCTTAAAGAACGATGTCATTTAGCGAGATACAGCGTTCTGTACTGTAATAAGTTGGTGAGAAACTGTGAGGTCAAGCAAATATCGTAATTGTGAACGAAACAGTGTAATTGAGCGTCTTTATATACAAGTGCGAATGTTAGGTTAGGTTGACATATCAACCGTCGTAAAACCGCATTAAACAATGTCACTTAGTGAGATGTAGTGTTTTTCAACATTACAAGTCGGGAACTACGATATCTAATGTGAAAGCGCATGAAACCGTTGTAATCTTGTAGAAAACATTGTAAAGTTGCGAGTAAAACGTTTTCTAACGATAGAAGTGCGAAGGTTAGCTTGAGTTATGTTAGTTTAAGCTATGTAGCGTCGTGAGACCACCAAAAAGGACGTCATCTAACGAGATAGTGTTGTTTTATTGCATGTACGAAACTGCAATAGGTGAAATGTTGTGAAAGTACACAAAACGGCTTGAACAAGCCAGATACTGCGTGTTGTACCGTTACAAGTGCGAAACTGCTATATTGTGATATTCTCGTTAAAGCGCATGCAAGCATCGTGAAACCTTAAAGAACGATGTCATTTAGCGAGATACAGCGTTCTGTACTGCAATAAGTTGGTGAAAAACAGTGAGGTTATGCAAATATCGTAATTGTGAACAAAACAGTGTAATAGAGTGTTTTTAGATATAAGTGCGAATGTTAGGTTAGGTTAAGATATGAACCGTCGTAAAACCGCATTAAACAATGTCACTTAGTGAGATGTAGTGTTTTTCAACATTACAAGTCGGGAACTACGATATCTAATGTGAAAGCGCATGAAACAGTCGTAATCTTGTAGAAAACATTGTAAAGTTGCGAGTAAACGTTTTCTAACGATAGAAGTGCGAAGGTTAGGTTAGGTTAGGTTAGTTTAAGCTAGGTAGCGTCGTGAACTACCAAAAACGACGTCGTCTAACGAGATAGTGTTGTTTTATTGCGAGTATTAAACTGCGATAGGTAAAATGTTGTGAATGCACACAAAACGGCATTAACAAGCCAAATACTGCGTGTTCTACCGTTACAAGTGCGAAACTGCTATATTGTGATATTCTCGTTAAAGCGCATGCAAGCATCGTGAAACCTTAAAGAACGATGTCATTTAGCGAGATACAGCGTTCTGTACTGCAATAAGTTGGTGAAAAACTGTGAGGTTATGCAAATATTGTAATTGTGAACGAAACAGTGTAATAGAGCGTTTTTCAATACAAGTACGAATGGTAGGTTAGGTTAAGATATGAACCGTCGTAAAACCGCATTAAACAATGTCACTTGGTGAGATGCAGTGTTTTTCACCATTACAAGTTGGGAACTGCGATATCTAATGTGAAAGCACTTGCAAACGTCGTTACGTTAGGTTAGGTTACGTTAGGTTAGGTTAGGTTACGTTAGGTTAGGTTTGGTTTGGTTAGGTTAGGTTAGGTTAGGTTGGGTTAGGTTAGGTTAGGTTACGTTAGGTTAAGGTATGAACCGTCGTAAAACCGCAATAAACAATGTCTCTTAGTGAGATGCAGTGTTTTCACCTTTACAAGTTGCGAACTGCGATATCTAATGTGAAAGCGCTTGAAACCGTCGTAATGTTGTAGAAAGCAATGTAAAGTAGCGAGTAAAACGTTTTCTAACGATAGAAGTGCGAAGGTTAGGTTAGGTTAGGTTAGTTTAAGCTAGGTAGCGTCGTGAAACTACCAAAAACGACGTCATCTAACGAGATAGTGTTGTTTTATAGCGAGTATTAAACTGCGATAGGTGAAATGTTGTGAAAGCACACAAAACGGCATGAACAAGCCAAATACTGCGTGTTCTACCGTTACAAGTGCGAAACTGCTATATTGTGATATTCTCGTTAAAGCGCATGCAAGCATCGTGAAACCTTAAAGAACAATGTCATTTAGCGAGATACAGCGTTCTGTACTGCAATAAGTTGGTGAAAAACTGTGAGGTTATGCAAATATCCTAATTGTGAACGAAACAGTGTAATAGAGCGTTTTTTAATACAAGTGCGAATGTTAGGTTAGGTTAAGATATGAACCGTCGTAAAACCGCATTAATCAATGTCACTTAGTGAGATGCAGTGTTTTTCACCATTACAAGTAGGGAACTGCGATATCTAATGTGAAAGCGCTTGCAAACGTCGTTAGGTTAGGTTAGGTTAGGTTAGGTTAGGTTACGTTGGGTTAGGTTAGGTTAGGTTTGGTTAGGTTAGGTTAGGTTAGGTTAGGGTATGTTAGGTAAGGTTTGGTTAGGTTAGGTTAGGTTAGGTTGGTTTAGGTAAGGTTAGGTTAGGTTAAGATATCAACCGCGCTAAAACCGCGTTAAACAATGTCACTTAGTGAGATGCTGTGTTTTTCACCATTACAAGTCGGAAACTGCGATATCTAATGTGAAAGCGCATGAAACCGTCGTAATCTTGTAGAAAACATTGTAAAGTAGCGAATAAAACGTTTTCTAACGATAGAAGTGCGAAGGTTCGGTTAGTTTGAGTTATGTTAGTTTAAGCTAGGTAGCGTCGTGAAACCACCAAAAACGACGTCATCTAACGAGATAGTGTTGTTTTAATGCGAGTACGAAACTGCGACAGGTAAAATGTTGTGAAAGCACTCAAAACGGCATGAACAAGCCAAATACTGCGTGTTGTACCGTTACAAGTGCGAAACTGCTATGTTGTGACATTCTCGGTAAAGCGCATGCAAGTATCGTGAAACCTTAAAGAACGATGTCATTTAGCGAGATACAGCGTTCTGTACTGTAATAAGTTGGTGAGAAACTGTGAGGTCAAGCAAATATCGTAATTGTGAACGAAACAGTGTAATTGAGCGTCTTTAGATACAAGTGCGAATGTTAGGTTAGGTTGACATATCAACCGTCGTAAAACCGCATTAAACAATGTCACTTAGTGAGATGTAGTGTTTTTCAACATTACAAGTCGGGAACTACGATATCTAATGTGAAAGCGCATGAAACAGTCGTAATCTTGTAGAAAACATTGTAAAGTTGCGAGTAAACGTTTTCTAACGATAGAAG
Source organism: Rhipicephalus microplus (assembly GCF_043290135.1). Lineage (NCBI taxonomy): Eukaryota > Metazoa > Arthropoda > Arachnida > Ixodida > Ixodidae > Rhipicephalus > Rhipicephalus microplus. Next base: position 3,761,513 of record NW_027464610.1, on the reverse strand, counting down.
TGCGAAGGTTAGGTTAGGTTAGGTTAGTTTAAGCTAGGTAGCGTCGTGAACTACCAAAAACGACGTCATCTAACGAGATAGTGTTGTTTTATTGCGAGTATTAAACTGCGATAGGTAAAATGTTGTGAATGCACACAAAACGGCATGAACAAGCCAAATACTGCGTGTTCTACCGTTACAAGTGCGAAACTGCTATATTGTGATATTCTCGTTAAAGCGCATGCAAGCATCGTGAAACCTTAACGATGTCATTTAGCGAGATACAGCGTTCTGTACTGCAATAAGTTGGTGAAAAACTGTGAGGTTATGCAAATATCGTAATTGTGAACGAAACAGTGTAATAGAGCGTTTTTCAATACAAGTACGAATGTTAGGTTAGGTTAAGATATGAACCGTCGTAAAACCGCATTAAACAATGTCACTTAGTGAGATGCAGTGTTTTTCACCATTACAAGTTGGGAACTGCGATATCTAATGTGAAAGCACTTGCAAACGTCGTTACGTTAGGTTAGGTTACGTTAGGTTAGGTTAGGTTACGTTAGGTTAGGTTTGGTTTGGTTAGGTTAGGTTAGGTTAAGTTGGGTTAGGTTAGGTTAGGTTACGTTAGGTTAAGGTATGAACCGTCGTAAAACCGCAATAAACAATGTCACTTAGTGAGATGCAGTGTTTTCACCTTTACAAGTTGCGAACTGCGATATCTAATGTGAAAGCGCTTGAAACCGTCGTAATGTTGTAGAAAGCAATGTAAAGTAGCGAGTAAAACGTTTTCTAACGATAGAAGTGCGAAGGTTATGTTAGGTTGAGTTATGTTAGTTTAAGCTAGGTAGCGTCGTGAAACCACCAAAAACGACGTCATCTAACGAGATAGTGTTGTTTTATTGCGAGTACGAAACTGCGATAGGTAAAATGTTGTGAAAGCACACAAAACGGCATGAACAAGCCAAAGACTGCGTGTTGTACCGTTACAAGTGCGAAAGTGCTATGTTGTGACATTCTCGGTAAAGCGCATGCAAGTATCGTGAAACCTTAAAGAACGATGTCATTTAGCAAGATACAGCGTTCTGTACTGTAATAAGTTGGTGAGAAACTGTGAGGTCAAGCAAATATCGTAATTGTGAACGAAACAGTGTAATTGAGCGTCTTTAGATACAAGTGCGAATGTTAGGTTAGGTTGACATATCAACCGTCGTAAAACCGCATTAAACAATGTCACTTAGTGAGATGTAGTGTTTTTCAACATTACCAGTCGGGAACTACGATATCTAATGTGAAAGCGCATGAAACCGTCGTAATATTGTAGAAAACATTGTAAAGTGGCGAGTAAAACGTTTTCTAACGATAGAAGTGCGAAGGTTAGGTTAGGTTAGGTTAGTTTAAGCTAGGTAGCGTCGTGAACTACCAAAAACGACGTCATCTAACGAGATAGTGTTGTTTTATTGCGAGTATTAAACTGCGATAGGTAAAATGTTGTGAATGCACACAAAACGGCATGAACAAGCCAAATACTGCGTGTTCTACCGTTACAAGTGCGAAACTGCTATATTGTGATATTCTCGTTAAAGCGCATGCAAGCATCGTGAAACCTTAAAGAACGATGTCATTTAGCGAGATACAGCGTTCTGTACTGCAATAAGTTGGTGAAAAACTGTGAGGTAATGCAAATATCGTAATTGTGAACGAAACAGTGTAATAGAGCGTTTTTCAATACAAGTACGAATGTTAGGTTAGGTTAAGATATGAACCGTCGTAAAACCGCATTAAACAATGTCACTTAGTGAGATGCAGTGTTTTTCACCATTACAAGTTGGGAACTGCGATATCTAATGTGAAAGCACTTGCAAACGTCGTTACGTTAGGTTAGGTTACGTTAGGTTAGGTTTGGTTTGGTTAGGTTAGGTTAGGTTAGGTTGGGTTAGGTTAGGTTAGGTTACGTTAGGTTAAGGTATGAACCGTCGTAAAACCGCAATAAACAATGTCACTTAGTGAGATGCAGTGTTTTCACCTTTACAAGTTGCGAACTGCGATATCTAATGTGAAAGCGCTTGAAACCGTCGTAATGTTGTAGAAAGCAATGTAAAGTAGCGAGTAAAACGTTTTCTAACGATAGAAGTGCGAAGGTTATGTTAGGTTGAGTTATGTTAGTTTAAGCTAGGTAGCGTCGTGAAACCACCAAAAACGACGTCATCTAACGAGATAGTGTTGTTTTATTGCGAGTACGAAACTGCGATAGGTAAAATGTTGTGAAAGCACACAAAACGGCATGAACAAGCCAAAGACTGCGTGTTGTACCGTTACAAGTGCGAAAGTGCTATGTTGTGACATTCTCGGTAAAGCGCATGCAAGTATCGTGAAACCTTAAAGAACGATGTCATTTAGCGAGATACAGCGTTCTGTACTGTAATAAGTTGGTGAGAAACTGTGAGGTCAAGCAAATATCGTAATTGTGAACGAAACAGTGTAATTGAGCGTCTTTAGATACAAGTGCGAATGTTAGGTTAGGTTGACATATCAACCGTCGTAAAACCGCATTAAACAATGTCACTTAGTGAGATGTAGTGTTTTTCAACATTACAAGTCGGGAACTACGATATCTAATGTGAAAGCGCATGAAACCGTCGTAATATTGTAGAAAACATTGTAAAGTGGCGAGTAAAACGTTTTCTAACGATAGAAGTGCGAAGGTTAGGTTAGGTTAGGTTAGTTTAAGCTAGGTAGCGTCGTGAAACTACCAAAAACGACGTCATCTAACGAGATAGTGTTGTTTTATAGCGAGTATTAAACTGCGATAGGTGAAATGTTGTGAAAGCACACAAAACGGCATGAACAAGCCAAATACTGCGTGTTCTACCGTTACAAGTGCGAAACTGCTATATTGTGATATTCTCGTTAAAGCGCATGCAAGCATCGTGAAACCTTAAAGAACAATGTCATTTAGCGAGATACAGCGTTCTGTACTGCAATAAGTTGGTGAAAAACTGTGAGGTTATGCAAATATCCTAATTGTGAACGAAACAGTGTAATAGAGCGTTTTTTAATACAAGTGCGAATGTTAGGTTAGGTTAAGATATGAACCGTCGTAAAACCGCATTAATCAATGTCACTTAGTGAGATGCAGTGTTTTTCACCATTACAAGTAGGGAACTGCGATATCTAATGTGAAAGCGCTTGCAAACGTCGTTAGGTTAGGTTAGGTTAGGTTAGGTTAGGTTAGGTTACGTTGGGTTAGGTTAGGTTAGGTTTGGTTAGGTTAGGTTAGGTTAGGTTAGGTTAGGGTATGTTAGGTAAGGTTTGGTTAGGTTAGGTTAGGTTAGGTTGGTTTAGGTAAGGTTAGGTTAGGTTAAGATATCAACCGCGCTAAAACCGCGTTAAACAATGTCACTTAGTGAGATGCTGTGTTTTTCACCATTACAAGTCGGAAACTGCGATATCTAATGTGAAAGCGCATGAAACCGTCAAAATCTTGTAGAAAACATTGTAAAGTAGCGAATAAAACGTTTTCTAACGATAGAAGTGCGAAGGTTCGGTTAGTTTGAGTTATGTTAGTTTAAGCTAGGTAGCGTCGTGAAACCACCAAAAACGACGTCATCTAACGAGATAGTGTTGTTTTAATGCGAGTACGAAACTGCGACAGGTAAAATGTTGTGAAAGCACTCAAAACGGCATGAACAAGCCAAATACTGCGTGTTGTACCGTTACAAGTGCGAAACTGCTATGTTGTGACATTCTCGGTAAAGCGCATGCAAGTATCGTGAAACCTTAAAGAACGATGTCATTTAGCGAGATACAGCGTTCTGTACTGTAATAAGTTGGTGAGAAACTGTGAGGTCAAGCAAATATCGTAATTGTGAACGAAACAGTGTAATTGAGCGTCTTTAGATACAAGTGCGAATGTTAGGTTAGGTTGACATATCAACCGTCGTAAAACCGCATTAAACAATGTCACTTAGTGAGATGTAGTGTTTTTCAACATTACAAGTCGGGAACTACGATATCTAATGTGAAAGCGCATGAAACAGTCGTAATCTTGTAGAAAACATTGTAAAGTTGCGAGTAAACGTTTTCTAACGATAGAAGTGCGAAGGTTAGGTTAGGTTAGGTTAGTTTAAGCTAGGTAGCGTCGTGAACTACCAAAAACGACGTCATCTAACGAGATAGTGTTGTTTTATTGCGAGTATTAAACTGCGATAGGTAAAATGTTGTGAATGCACACAAAACGGCATGAACAAGCCAAATACTGCGTGTTCTACCGTTACAAGTGCGAAACTGCTATATTGTGATATTCTCGTTAAAGCGCATGCAAGCATCGTGAAACCTTAACGATGTCATTTAGCGAGATACAGCGTTCTGTACTGCAATAAGTTGGTGAAAAACTGTGAGGTTATGCAAATATCGTAATTGTGAACGAAACAGTGTAATAGAGCGTTTTTCAATACAAGTACGAATGTTCGGTTAGGTTAAGATATGAACCGTCGTAAAACCGCATTAAACAATGTCACTTAGTGAGATGCAGTGTTTTTCACCATTACAAGTTGGGAACTGCGATATCTAATGTGAAAGCACTTGCAAACGTCGTTACGTTAGGTTAGGTTACGTTAGGTTAGGTTAGGTTACGTTAGGTTAGGTTTGGTTTGGTTAGGTTAGGTTAGGTTAAGTTGGGTTAGGTTAGGTTAGGTTACGTTAGGTTAAGGTATGAACCGTCGTAAAACCGCAATAAACAATGTCACTTAGTGAGATGCAGTGTTTTCACCTTTACAAGTTGCGAACTGCGATATCTAATGTGAAAGCGCTTGAAACCGTCGTAATGTTGTAGAAAGCAATGTAAAGTAGCGAGTAAAACATTTTCTAACGATAGAAGTGCGAAGGTTATGTTAGGTTGAGTTATGTTAGTTTAAGCTAGGTAGCGTCGTGAAACCACTAAAAACGACGTCATCTAACGAGATAGTGTTGTTTTATTGCGAGTACGAAACTGCGATAGGTAAAATGTTGTGAAAGCATACAAAACGGCATGAACAAGCCAAAGACTGCGTGTTGTACCGTTACAAGTGCGAAAGTGCTATGTTGTGACATTCTCGGTAAAGCGCATGCAAGTATCGTGAAACCTTAAAGAACGATGTCATTTAGCAAGATACAGCGTTCTGTACTGTAATAAGTTGGTGAGAAACTGTGAGGTCAAGCAAATATCGTAATTGTGAACGAAACAGTGTAATTGAGCGTCTTTAGATACAAGTGCGAATGTTAGGTTAGGTTGACATATCAACCGTCGTAAAACCGCATTAAACAATGTCACTTAGTGAGATGTAGTGTTTTTCAACATTACAAGTCGGGAACTACGATATCTAATGTGAAAGCGCATGAAACCGTCGTAATATTGTAGAAAACATTGTAAAGTGGCGAGTAAAACGTTTTCTAACGATAGAAGTGCGAAGGTTAGGTTAGGTTAGGTTAGTTTAAGCTAGGTAGCGTCGTGAACTACCAAAAACGACGTCATCTAACGAGATAGTGTTGTTTTATTGCGAGTATTAAACTGCGATAGGTAAAATGTTGTGAATGCACACAAAACGGCATGAACAAGCCAAATACTGCGTGTTCTACCGTTACAAGTGCGAAACTGCTATATTGTGATATTCTCGTTAAAGCGCATGCAAGCATCGTGAAACCTTAAAGAACGATGTCATTTAGCGAGATACAGCGTTCTGTACTGCAATAAGTTGGTGAAAAACTGTGAGGTAATGCAAATATCGTAATTGTGAACGAAACAGTGTAATAGAGCGTTTTTCAATACAAGTACGAATGTTAGGTTAGGTTAAGATATGAACCGTCGTAAAACCGCATTAAACAATGTCACTTAGTGAGATGCAGTGTTTTTCACCATTACAAGTTGGGAACTGCGATATCTAATGTGAAAGCACTTGCAAACGTCGTTACGTTAGGTTAGGTTACGTTAGGTTAGGTTTGGTTTGGTTAGGTTAGGTTAGGTTAGGTTGGGTTAGGTTAGGTTAGGTTACGTTAGGTTAAGGTATGAACCGTCGTAAAACCGCAATAAACAATGTCACTTAGTGAGATGCAGTGTTTTCACCTTTACAAGTTGCGAACTGCGATATCTAATGTGAAAGCGCTTGAAACCGTCGTAATGTTGTAGAAAGCAATGTAAAGTAGCGAGTAAAACGTTTTCTAACGATAGAAGTGCGAAGGTTAGGTTAGGTTAGGTTAGTTTAAGCTAGGTAGCGTCGTGAACTACCAAAAACGACGTCATCTAACGAGATAGTGTTGTTTTATTGCGAGTATTAAACTGCGATAGGTAAAATGTTGTGAATGCACACAAAACGGCATGAACAAGCCAAATACTGCGTGTTCTACCGTTACAAGTGCGAAACTGCTATATTGTGATATTCTCGTTAAAGCGCATGCAAGCATCGTGAAACCTTAAAGAACGATGTCATTTAGCGAGATACAGCGTTCTGTACTGCAATAAGTTGGTGAAAAACTGTGAGGTTATGCAAATATCGTAATTGTGAACGAAACAGTGTAATAGAGCGTTTTTCAATAAAAGTACGAATGTTAGGTTAGGTTAAGATATGAACCGTCGTAAAACCGCATTAAACAATGTCACTTAGTGAGATGCAGTGTTTTTCACCATTACAAGTTGGGAACTGCGATATCTAATGTGAAAGCACTTGCAAACGTCGTTACGTTAGGTTAGGTTACGTTAGGTTAGGTTAGGTTACGTTAGGTTAGGTTTGGTTTGGTTAGGTTAGGTTAGGTTAGGTTGGGTTAGGTTAGGTTAGGTTACGTTAGGTTAAGGTATGAACCGTCGTAAAACCGCAATAAACAATGTCACTTAGTGAGATGCAGTGTTTTCACCTTTACAAGTTGCGAACTGCGATATCTAATGTGAAAGCGCTTGAAACCGTCGTAATGTTGTAGAAAGCAATGTAAAGTAGCGAGTAAAACGTTTTCTAACGATAGAAGTGCGAAGGTTATGTTAGGTTGAGTTATGTTAGTTTAAGCTAGGTAGCGTCGTGAAACCACCAAAAACGACGTCATCTAACGAGATAGTGTTGTTTTATTGCGAGTACGAAACTGCGATAGGTAAAATGTTGTGAAAGCACACAAAACGGCATGAACAAGCCAAAGACTGCGTGTTGTACCGTTACAAGTGCGAAAGTGCTATGTTGTGACATTCTCGGTAAAGCGCATGCAAGTATCGTGAAACCTTAAAGAACGATGTCATTTAGCGAGATACAGCGTTCTGTACTGTAATAAGTTGGTGAGAAACTGTGAGGTCAAGCAAATATCGTAATTGTGAACGAAACAGTGTAATTGAGCGTCTTTAGATACAAGTGCGAATGTTAGGTTAGGTTGACATATCAACCGTCGTAAAACCGCATTAAACAATGTCAGTGAGATGTAGTGTTTTTCAACATTACAAGTCGGGAACTACGATATCTAATGTGAAAGCGCATGAAACCGTCGTAATCTTGTAGAAAACATTGTAAAGTGGCGAGTAAAACGTTTTCTAACGATAGAAGTGCGAAGGTTAGGTTAGGTTAGGTTAGTTTAAGCTAGGTAGCGTCGTGAACTACCAAAAACGACGTCATCTAACGAGATAGTGTTGTTTTATTGCGAGTATTAAACTGCGATAGGTAAAATGTTGTGAATGCACACAAAACGGCATGAACAAGCCAAATACTGCGTGTTCTACCGTTACAAGTGCGAAACTGCTATATTGTGATATTCTCGTTAAAGCGCATGCAAGCATCGTGAAACCTTAAAGAACGATGTCATTTAGCGAGATACAGCGTTCTGTACTGCAATAAGTTGGTGAAAAACTGTGAGGTAATGCAAATATCGTAATTGTGAACGAAACAGTGTAATAGAGCGTTTTTCAATACAAGTACGAATGTTAGGTTAGGTTAAGATATGAACCGTCGTAAAACCGCATTAAACAATGTCACTTAGTGAGATGCAGTGTTTTTCACCATTACAAGTTGGGAACTGCGATATCTAATGTGAAAGCACTTGCAAACGTCGTTACGTTAGGTTAGGTTACGTTAGGTTAGGTTTGGTTTGGTTAGGTTAGGTTAGGTTAGGTTAGGTTGGGTTAGGTTAGGTTAGGTTACGTTAGGTTAAGGTATGAACCGTCGTAAAACCGCAATAAACAATGTCACTTAGTGAGATGCAGTGTTTTCACCTTTACAAGTTGCGAACTGCGATATCTAATGTGAAAGCGCTTGAAACCGTCGTAATGTTGTAGAAAGCAATGTAAAGTAGCGAGTAAAACGTTTTCTAACGATAGAAGTGCGAAGGTTATGTTAGGTTGAGTTATGTTAGTTTAAGCTAGGTAGCGTCGTGAAACCACCAAAAACGACGTCATCTAACGAGATAGTGTTGTTTTATTGCGAGTACGAAACTGCGATAGGTAAAATGTTGTGAAAGCACACAAAACGGCATGAACAAGCCAAAGACTGCGTGTTGTACCGTTACAAGTGCGAAAGTGCTATGTTGTGACATTCTCGGTAAAGCGCATGCAAGTATCGTGAAACCTTAAAGAACGATGTCATTTAGCGAGATACAGCGTTCTGTACTGTAATAAGTTGGTGAGAAACTGTGAGGTCAAGCAAATATCGTAATTGTGAACGAAACAGTGTAATTGAGCGTCTTTAGATACAAGTGCGAATGTTAGGTTAGGTTGACATATCAACCGTCGTAAAACCGCATTAAACAATGTCACTTAGTGAGATGTAGTGTTTTTCAACATTACAAGTCGGGAACTACGATATCTAATGTGAAAGCGCATGAAACCGTCGTAATATTGTAGAAAACATTGTAAAGTGGCGAGTAAAACGTTTTCTAACGATAGAAGTGCGAAGGTTAGGTTAGGTTAGGTTAGTTTAAGCTAGGTAGCGTCGTGAAACTACCAAAAACGACGTCATCTAACGAGATAGTGTTGTTTTATAGCGAGTATTAAACTGCGATAGGTGAAATGTTGTGAAAGCACACAAAACGGCATGAACAAGCCAAATACTGCGTGTTCTACCGTTACAAGTGCGAAACTGCTATATTGTGATATTCTCGTTAAAGCGCATGCAAGCATCGTGAAACCTTAAAGAACAATGTCATTTAGCGAGATACAGCGTTCTGTACTGCAATAAGTTGGTGAAAAACTGTGAGGTTATGCAAATATCCTAATTGTGAACGAAACAGTGTAATAGAGCGTTTTTTAATACAAGTGCGAATGTTAGGTTAGGTTAAGATATGAACCGTCGTAAAACCGCATTAATCAATGTCACTTAGTGAGATGCAGTGTTTTTCACCATTACAAGTAGGGAACTGCGATATCTAATGTGAAAGCGCTTGCAAACGTCGTTAGGTTAGGTTAGGTTAGGTTAGGTTAGGTTACGTTGGGTTAGGTTAGGTTAGGTTTGGTTAGGTTAGGTTAGGTTAGGTTAGGTTAGGGTATGTTAGGTAAGGTTTGGTTAGGTTAGGTTAGGTTAGGTTGGTTTAGGTAAGGTTAGGTTAGGTTAAGATATCAACCGCGCTAAAACCGCGTTAAACAATGTCACTTAGTGAGATGCTGTGTTTTTCACCATTACAAGTCGGAAACTGCGATATCTAATGTGAAAGCGCATGAAACCGTCAAAATCTTGTAGAAAACATTGTAAAGTAGCGAATAAAACGTTTTCTAACGATAGAAGTGCGAAGGTTCGGTTAGTTTGAGTTATGTTAGTTTAAGCTAGGTAGCGTCGTGAAACCACCAAAAACGACGTCATCTAACGAGATAGTGTTTTAATGCGAGTACGAAACTGCGACAGGTAAAATGTTGTGATAGCACTCAAAACGGCATGAACAAGCCAAATACTGCGTGTTGTACCGTTACAAGTGCGAAACTGCTATGTTGTGACATTCTCGGTAAAGCGCATGCAAGTATCGTGAAACCTTAAAGAACGATGTCATTTAGCGAGATACAGCGTTCTGTACTGTAATAAGTTGGTGAGAAACTGTGAGGTCAAGCAAATATCGTAATTGTGAACGAAACAGTGTAATTGAGCGTCTTTAGATACAAGTGCGAATGTTAGGTTAGGTTGACATATCAACCGTCGTAAAACCGCATTAAACAATGTCACTTAGTGAGATGTAGTGTTTTTCAACATTACAAGTCGGGAACTACGATATCTAATGTGAAAGCGCATGAAACCGTCGTAATATTGTAGAAAACATTGTAAAGTGGCGAGTAAAACGTTTTCTAACGATAGAAGTGCGAAGGTTAGGTTAGGTTAGGTTAGTTTAAGCTAGGTAGCGTCGTGAACTACCAAAAACGACGTCATCTAACGAGATAGTGTTGTTTTATTGCGAGTATTAAACTGCGATAGGTAAAATGTTGTGAATGCACACAAAACGGCATGAACAAGCCAAATACTGCGTGTTCTACCGTTACAAGTGCGAAACTGCTATATTGTGATATTCTCGTTAAAGCGCATGCAAGCATCGTGAAACCTTAAAGAACGATGTCATTTAGCGAGATACAGCGTTCTGTACTGCAATAAGTTGGTGAAAAACTGTGAGGTAATGCAAATATCGTAATTGTGAACGAAACAGTGTAATAGAGCGTTTTTCAATACAAGTACGAATGTTAGGTTAGGTTAAGATATGAACCGTCGTAAAACCGCATTAAACAATGTCACTTAGTGAGATGCAGTGTTTTTCACCATTACAAGTTGGGAACTGCGATATCTAATGTGAAAGCACTTGCAAACGTCGTTACGTTAGGTTAGGTTACGTTAGGTTAGGTTTGGTTTGGTTAGGTTAGGTTAGGTTAGGTTGGGTTAGGTTAGGTTAGGTTACGTTAGGTTAAGGTATGAACCGTCGTAAAACCGCAATAAACAATGTCACTTAGTGAGATGCAGTGTTTTCACCTTTACAAGTTGCGAACTGCGATATCTAATGTGAAAGCGCTTGAAACCGTCGTAATGTTGTAGAAAGCAATGTAAAGTAGCGAGTAAAACGTTTTCTAACGATAGAAGTGCGAAGGTTAGGTTAGGTTAGGTTAGTTTAAGCTAGGTAGCGTCGTGAACTACCAAAAACGACGTCATCTAACGAGATAGTGTTGTTTTATTGCGAGTATTAAACTGCGATAGGTAAAATGTTGTGAATGCACACAAAACGGCATGAACAAGCCAAATACTGCGTGTTCTACCGTTACAAGTGCGAAACTGCTATATTGTGATATTCTCGTTAAAGCGCATGCAAGCATCGTGAAACCTTAAAGAACGATGTCATTTAGCGAGATACAGCGTTCTGTACTGCAATAAGTTGGTGAAAAACTGTGAGGTTATGCAAATATCGTAATTGTGAACGAAACAGTGTAATAGAGCGTTTTTCAATACAAGTACGAATGTTAGGTTAGGTTAAGATATGAACCGTCGTAAAACCGCATTAAACAATGTCACTTAGTGAGATGCAGTGTTTTTCACCATTACAAGTTGGGAACTGCGATATCTAATGTGAAAGCACTTGCAAACGTCGTTACGTTAGGTTAGGTTACGTTAGGTTAGGTTAGGTTACGTTAGGTTAGGTTTGGTTTGGTTAGGTTAGGTTAGGTTAGGTTGGGTTAGGTTAGGTTAGGTTACGTTAGGTTAAGGTATGAACCGTCGTAAAACCGCAATAAACAATGTCACTTAGTGAGATGCAGTGTTTTCACCTTTACAAGTTGCGAACTGCGATATCTAATGTGAAAGCGCTTGAAACCGTCGTAATGTTGTAGAAAGCAATGTAAAGTAGCGAGTAAAACGTTTTCTAACGATAGAAGTGCGAAGGTTATGTTAGGTTGAGTTATGTTAGTTTAAGCTAGGTAGCGTCGTGAAACCACCAAAAACGACGTCATCTAACGAGATAGTGTTGTTTTATTGCGAGTACGAAACTGCGATAGGTAAAATGTTGTGAAAGCACACAAAACGGCATGAACAAGCCAAAGACTGCGTGTTGTACCGTTACAAGTGCGAAAGTGCTATGTTGTGACATTCTCGGTAAAGCGCATGCAAGTATCGTGAAACCTTAAAGAACGATGTCATTTAGCGAGATACAGCGTTCTGTACTGTAATAAGTTGGTGAGAAACTGTGAGGTCAAGCAAATATCGTAATTGTGAACGAAACAGTGTAATTGAGCGTCTTTAGATACAAGTGCGAATGTTAGGTTAGGTTGACATATCAACCGTCGTAAAACCGCATTAAACAATGTCAGTGAGATGTAGTGTTTTTCAACATTACAAGTCGGGAACTACGATATCTAATGTGAAAGCGCATGAAACCGTCGTAATCTTGTAGAAAACATTGTAAAGTGGCGAGTAAAACGTTTTCTAACGATAGAAGTGCGAAGGTTAAGTTAGGTTAGGTTAGTTTAAGCTAGGTAGCGTCGTGAAACTACCAAAAACGACGTCATCTAACGAGATAGTGTTGTTTTATAGCGAGTATTAAACTGCGATAGGTGAAATGTTGTGAAAGCACACAAAACGGCATGAACAAGCCAAATACTGCGTGTTCTACCGTTACAAGTGCGAAACTGCTATATTGTGATATTCTCGTTAAAGCGCATGCAAGCATCGTGAAACCTTAAAGAACAATGTCATTTAGCGAGATACAGCGTTCTGTACTGCAATAAGTTGGTGAAAAACTGAGGTTATGCAAATATCCTAATTGTGAACGAAACAGTGTAATAGAGCGTTTTTTAATACAAGTGCGAATGTTAGGTTAGGTTAAGATATGAACCGCCGTAAAACCGCATTAATCAATGTCACTTAGTGAGATGCAGTGTTTTTCACCATTACAAGTCGGGAACTGCGATATCTAATGTGAAAGCGCTTGCAAACGTCGTTAGGTTAGGTTAGGTTAGGTTAGGTTAGGTTAGGTTTGGTTAGGTTAGGTTAGGTTAGGGTATGTTAGGTAAGGTTTGGTTAGGTTAGGTTAGGTTGGTTTAGGTAAGGTTAGGTTAGGTTATGATATGAACCGCGCTAAAACCGCGTTAAACAATGTCACTTAGTGAGATGCTGTGTTTTTCACCATTACAAGTCGGGAACTGCGATATCTAATGTGAAAGCGCATGAAACCGTCGTAATCTTGTAGAAAACATTGTAAAGTAGCGAATAAAACGTTTTCTAACGATAGAAGTGCGAAGGTTCGGTTAGTTTGAGTTATGTTAGTTTAAGCTAGGTATCGTCGTGAAACCACCAAAAACGACGTCATCTAACGAGATAGTGTTGTTTTAATGCGAGTACGAAACTGCGACAGGTAAAATGTTGTGAAAGCACTCAAAACGGCATGAACAAGCCAAATACTGCGTGTTGTACCGTTACAAGTGCGAAACTGCTATGTTGTGACATTCTCGGTAAAGCGCATGCAAGTATCGTGAAACCTTAAAGAACGATGTCATTTAGCGAGATACAGCGTTCTGTACTGTAATAAGTTGGTGAGAAACTGTGAGGTCAAGCAAATATCGTAATTGTGAACGAAACAGTGTAATTGAGCGTCTTTAGATACAAGTGCGAATGTTAGGTTAGGTTGACATATCAACCGTCGTAAAACCGCATTAAACAATGTCACTTAGTGAGATGTAGTGTTTTTCAACATTACAAGTCGGGAACTACGATATCTAATGTGAAAGCGCATGAAACAGTCGTAATCTTGTAGAAAACATTGTAAAGTTGCGAGTAAACGTTTTCTAACGATAGAAGTGCGAAGGTTAGGTTAGGTTAGGTTAGTTTAAGCTAGGTAGCGTCGTGAACTACCAAAAACGACGTCATCTAACGAGATAGTGTTGTTTTATTGCGAGTATTAAACTGCGATAGGTAAAATGTTGTGAATGCACACAAAACGGCATGAACAAGCCAAATACTGCGTGTTCTACCGTTACAAGTGCGAAACTGCTATATTGTGATATTCTCGTTAAAGCGCATGCAAGCATCGTGAAACCTTAAAGAACGATGTCATTTAGCGAGATACAGCGTTCTGTACTGCAATAAGTTGGTGAAAAACTGTGAGGTTATGCAAATATCGTAATTGTGAACGAAACAGTGTAATAGAGCGTTTTTCAATACAAGTACGAATGTTCGGTTAGGTTAAGATATGAACCGTCGTAAAACCGCATTAAACAATGTCACTTAGTGAGATGCAGTGTTTTTCACCATTACAAGTTGGGAACTGCGATATCTAATGTGAAAGCACTTGCAAACGTCGTTACGTTAGGTTAGGTTACGTTAGGTTAGGTTAGGTTACGTTAGGTTAGGTTTGGTTTGGTTAGGTTAGGTTAGGTTAAGTTGGGTTAGGTTAGGTTAGGTTACGTTAGGTTAAGGTATGAACCGTCGTAAAACCGCAATAAACAATGTCACTTAGTGAGATGCAGTGTTTTCACCTTTACAAGTTGCGAACTGCGATATCTATTGTGAAAGCGCTTGAAACCGTCGTAATGTTGTAGAAAGCAATGTAAAGTAGCGAGTAAAACATTTTCTAACGATAGAAGTGCGAAGGTTATGTTAGGTTGAGTTATGTTAGTTTAAGCTAGGTAGCGTCGTGAAACCACCAAAAACGACGTCATCTAACGAGATAGTGTTGTTTTATTGCGAGTACGAAACTGCGATAGGTAAAATGTTGTGAAAGCATACAAAACGGCATGAACAAGCCAAAGACTGCGTGTTGTACCGTTACAAGTGCGAAAGTGCTATGTTGTGACATTCTCGGTAAAGCGCATGCAAGTATCGTGAAACCTTAAAGAACGATGTCATTTAGCAAGATACAGCGTTCTGTACTGTAATAAGTTGGTGAGAAACTGTGAGGTCAAGCAAATATCGTAATTGTGAACGAAACAGTGTAATTGAGCGTCTTTAGATACAAGTGCGAATGTTAGGTTAGGTTGACATATCAACCGTCGTAAAACCGCATTAAACAATGTCACTTAGTGAGATGTAGTGTTTTTCAACATTACAAGTCGGGAACTACGATATCTAATGTGAAAGCGCATGAAACCGTCGTAATATTGTAGAAAACATTGTAAAGTGGCGAGTAAAACGTTTTCTAACGATAGAAGTGCGAAGGTTAGGTTAGGTTAGGTTAGTTTAAGCTAGGTAGCGTCGTGAACTACCAAAAACGACGTCATCTAACGAGATAGTGTTGTTTTATTGCGAGTATTAAACTGCGATAGGTAAAATGTTGTGAATGCACACAAAACGGCATGAACAAGCCAAATACTGCGTGTTCTACCGTTACAAGTGCGAAACTGCTATATTGTGATATTCTCGTTAAAGCGCATGCAAGCATCGTGAAACCTTAAAGAACGATGTCATTTAGCGAGATACAGCGTTCTGTACTGCAATAAGTTGGTGAAAAACTGTGAGGTAATGCAAATATCGTAATTGTGAACGAAACAGTGTAATAGAGCGTTTTTCAATACAAGTACGAATGTTAGGTTAGGTTAAGATATGAACCGTCGTAAAACCGCATTAAACAATGTCACTTAGTGAGATGCAGTGTTTTTCACCATTACAAGTTGGGAACTGCGATATCTAATGTGAAAGCACTTGCAAACGTCGTTACGTTAGGTTAGGTTACGTTAGGTTAGGTTTGGTTTGGTTAGGTTAGGTTAGGTTAGGTTGGGTTAGGTTAGGTTAGGTTACGTTAGGTTAAGGTATGAACCGTCGTAAAACCGCAATAAACAATGTCACTTAGTGAGATGCAGTGTTTTCACCTTTACAAGTTGCGAACTGCGATATCTAATGTGAAAGCGCTTGAAACCGTCGTAATGTTGTAGAAAGCAATGTAAAGTAGCGAGTAAAACGTTTTCTAACGATAGAAGTGCGAAGGTTAGGTTAGGTTAGGTTAGTTTAAGCTAGGTAGCGTCGTGAACTACCAAAAACGACGTCATCTAACGAGATAGTGTTGTTTTATTGCGAGTATTAAACTGCGATAGGTAAAATGTTGTGAATGCACACAAAACGGCATGAACAAGCCAAATACTGCGTGTTCTACCGTTACAAGTGCGAAACTGCTATATTGTGATATTCTCGTTAAAGCGCATGCAAGCATCGTGAAACCTTAAAGAACGATGTCATTTAGCGAGATACAGCGTTCTGTACTGCAATAAGTTGGTGAAAAACTGTGAGGTTATGCAAATATCGTAATTGTGAACGAAACAGTGTAATAGAGCGTTTTTCAATACAAGTACGAATGTTAGGTTAGGTTAAGATATGAACCGTCGTAAAACCGCATTAAACAATGTCACTTAGTGAGATGCAGTGTTTTTCACCATTACAAGTTGGGAACTGCGATATCTAATGTGAAAGCACTTGCAAACGTCGTTACGTTAGGTTAGGTTACGTTAGGTTAGGTTAGGTTACGTTAGGTTAGGTTTGGTTTGGTTAGGTTAGGTTAGGTTAGGTTGGGTTAGGTTAGGTTAGGTTACGTTAGGTTAAGGTATGAACCGTCGTAAAACCGCAATAAACAATGTCACTTAGTGAGATGCAGTGTTTTCACCTTTACAAGTTGCGAACTGCGATATCTAATGTGAAAGCGCTTGAAACCGTCGTAATGTTGTAGAAAGCAATGTAAAGTAGCGAGTAAAACGTTTTCTAACGATAGAAGTGCGAAGGTTATGTTAGGTTGAGTTATGTTAGTTTAAGCTAGGTAGCGTCGTGAAACCACCAAAAACGACGTCATCTAACGAGATAGTGTTGTTTTATTGCGAGTACGAAACTGCGATAGGTAAAATGTTGTGAAAGCACACAAAACGGCATGAACAAGCCAAAGACTGCGTGTTGTACCGTTACAAGTGCGAAAGTGCTATGTTGTGACATTCTCGGTAAAGCGCATGCAAGTATCGTGAAACCTTAAAGAACGATGTCATTTAGCGAGATACAGCGTTCTGTACTGTAATAAGTTGGTGAGAAACTGTGAGGTCAAGCAAATATCGTAATTGTGAACGAAACAGTGTAATTGAGCGTCTTTAGATACAAGTGCGAATGTTAGGTTAGGTTGACATATCAACCGTCGTAAAACCGCATTAAACAATGTCAGTGAGATGTAGTGTTTTTCAACATTACAAGTCGGGAACTACGATATCTAATGTGAAAGCGCATGAAACCGTCGTAATCTTGTAGAAAACATTGTAAAGTGGCGAGTAAAACGTTTTCTAACGATAGAAGTGCGAAGGTCAAGTTAGGTTAGGTTAGTTTAAGCTAGGTAGCGTCGTGAAACTACCAAAAACGACGTCATCTAACGAGATAGTGTTGTTTTATAGCGAGTATTAAACTGCGATAGGTGAAATGTTGTGAAAGCACACAAAACGGCATGAACAAGCCAAATACTGCGTGTTCTACCGTTACAAGTGCGAAACTGCTATATTGTGATATTCTCGTTAAAGCGCATGCAAGCATCGTGAAACCTTAAAGAACAATGTCATTTAGCGAGATACAGCGTTCTGTACTGCAATAAGTTGGTGAAAAACTGAGGTTATGCAAATATCCTAATTGTGAACGAAACAGTGTAATAGAGCGTTTTTTAATACAAGTGCGAATGTTAGGTTAGGTTAAGATATGAACCGCCGTAAAACCGCATTAATCAATGTCACTTAGTGAGATGCAGTGTTTTTCACCATTACAAGTCGGGAACTGCGATATCTAATGTGAAAGCGCTTGCAAACGTCGTTAGGTTAGGTTAGGTTAGGTTAGGTTAGGTTAGGTTTGGTTAGGTTAGGTTAGGTTAGGGTATGTTAGGTAAGGTTTGGTTAGGTTAGGTTAGGTTGGTTTAGGTAAGGTTAGGTTAGGTTAAGATATGAACCGCGCTAAAACCGCGTTAAACAATGTCACTTAGTGAGATGCTGTGTTTTTCACCATTACAAGTCGGGAACTGCGATATCTAATGTGAAAGCGCATGAAACCGTCGTAATCTTGTAGAAAACATTGTAAAGTAGCGAATAAAACGTTTTCTAACGATAGAAGTGCGAAGGTTCGGTTAGTTTGAGTTATGTTAGTTTAAGCTAGGTAGCGTCGTGAAACCACCAAAAACGACGTCATCTAACGAGATAGTGTTGTTTTAATGCGAGTACGAAACTGCGACAGGTAAAATGTTGTGAAAGCACTCAAAACGGCATGAACAAGCCAAATACTGCGTGTTGTACCGTGACAAGTGCGAAACTGCTATGTTGTGACATTCTCGGTAAAGCGCATGCAAGTATCGTGAAACCTTAAAGAACGATGTCATTTAGCGAGATACAGCGTTCTGTACTGTAATAAGTTGGTGAGAAACTGTGAGGTCAAGCAAATATCGTAATTGTGAACGAAACAGTGTAATAGAGCGTTTTTCAATACAAGTACGAATGTTAGGTTAGGTTAAGATAGTAACCGTCGTAAAACCGCATTAAACAATGTCACTTAGTGAGATGCAGTTTTTTTCACCATTACAAGTTGGGAACTGCGATATCTAATGTGAAAGCACTTGCAAACGTCGTTACGTTAGGTTAGGTTACGTTAGGTTAAGCAAGATGGAAAACTGGGCTAGTTGGTGAGCATGGAGGCATTTTTTATAAATAAGAAAGGGTCTCAATGCGTTAGCCAGCCGTCTATCGCCTTACTTGGTAATGAATTATCTTTGTTAGATAGTGGCTAAAGTTCATTCGTCTGCTCATGCCCGGTTTTCTTGGCGACATTGGAATCTTATAGTTTGAAGTATGTGTTATTTTTGTGGCAAGATTGCGTGCACATGACAAAGCCTTGTCGCCGTGTATAATTTTATCGATTGAGGGGGCTGGTTTGGTCACGAGGTCTTCTGTTCTGTCTATATATATATTCTCGTGTTTTCAATAAAAATTTCAGTTGAAAGTCAGCGCTGTACCGTGTCCTTCTATCGCTCCTGTCCGGGTGTTTCGCGCTGTTAACCACGATGAATACGTTAGGTTAGGTTAGGTTACGTTAGGTTAGGTTTGGTTTGGTTAGGTTAGGTTAGGTTATGTTAGGTTAGGTTGGGTTAGGTTAGGTTAGGTTACGTTAGGTTAAGGTATGAACCGTCGTAAAACCGCAATAAACAATGTCACTTAGTGAGATGCAGTGTTTTTCACCTTTACAAGTTGGGAACTGCGATATCTAATGTGAAAGCGCTTGCAAACGTCGTTACGTTAGGTTAGGTTACGTTAGGTTAGGTTAGGTTACGTTAGGTTAGGTTTGGTTTGGTTAGGTTAGGTTAGGTTAGGTTGGGTTAGGTTAGGTTAGGTTACGTTAGGTTAAGGTATGAACCGTCGTAAAACCGCAATAAACAATGTCACTTAGTGAGATGCAGTGTTTTCACCTTTACAAGTTGCGAACTGCGATATCTAATGTGAAAGCGCTTGAAACCGTCGTAATGTTGTAGAAAGCAATGTAAAGTAGCGAGTAAAACGTTTTCTAACGATAGAAGTGCGAAGGTTATGTTAGGTTGAGTTATGTTAGTTTAAGCTAGGTAGCGTCGTGAAACCACCAAAAACGACGTCATCTAACGAGATAGTGTTGTTTTATTGCGAGTACGAAACTGCGATAGGTAAAATGTTGTGAAAGCACACAAAACGGCATGAACAAGCCAAAGACTGCGTGTTGTACCGTTACAAGTGCGAAAGTGCTATGTTGTGACATTCTCGGTAAAGCGCATGCAAGTATCGTGAAACCTTAAAGAACGATGTCATTTAGCGAGATACAGCGTTCTGTACTGTAATAAGTTGGTGAGAAACTGTGAGGTCAAGCAAATATCGTAATTGTGAACGAAACAGTGTAATTGAGCGTCTTTAGATACAAGTGCGAATGTTAGGTTAGGTTGACATATCAACCGTCGTAAAACCGCATTAAACAATGTCAGTGAGATGTAGTGTTTTTCAACATTACAAGTCGGGAACTACGATATCTAATGTGAAAGCGCATGAAACCGTCGTAATCTTGTAGAAAACATTGTAAAGTGGCGAGTAAAACGTTTTCTAACGATAGAAGTGCGAAGGTTAAGTTAGGTTAGGTTAGTTTAAGCTAGGTAGCGTCGTGAAACTACCAAAAACGACGTCATCTAACGAGATAGTGTTGTTTTATAGCGAGTATTAAACTGCGATAGGTGAAATGTTGTGAAAGCACACAAAACGGCATGAACAAGCCAAATACTGCGTGTTCTACCGTTACAAGTGCGAAACTGCTATATTGTGATATTCTCGTTAAAGCGCATGCAAGCATCGTGAAACCTTAAAGAACAATGTCATTTAGCGAGATACAGCGTTCTGTACTGCAATAAGTTGGTGAAAAACTGAGGTTATGCAAATATCCTAATTGTGAACGAAACAGTGTAATAGAGCGTTTTTTAATACAAGTGCGAATGTTAGGTTAGGTTAAGATATGAACCGCCGTAAAACCGCATTAATCAATGTCACTTAGTGAGATGCAGTGTTTTTCACCATTACAAGTCGGGAACTGCGATATCTAATGTGAAAGCGCTTGCAAACGTCGTTAGGTTAGGTTAGGTTAGGTTAGGTTAGGTTAGGTTTGGTTAGGTTAGGTTAGGTTAGGGTATGTTAGGTAAGGTTTGGTTAGGTTAGGTTAGGTTGGTTTAGGTAAGGTTAGGTTAGGTTATGATATGAACCGCGCTAAAACCGCGTTAAACAATGTCACTTAGTGAGATGCTGTGTTTTTCACCATTACAAGTCGGGAACTGCGATATCTAATGTGAAAGCGCATGAAACCGTCGTAATCTTGTAGAAAACATTGTAAAGTAGCGAATAAAACGTTTTCTAACGATAGAAGTGCGAAGGTTCGGTTAGTTTGAGTTATGTTAGTTTAAGCTAGGTATCGTCGTGAAACCACCAAAAACGACGTCATCTAACGAGATAGTGTTGTTTTAATGCGAGTACGAAACTGCGACAGGTAAAATGTTGTGAAAGCACTCAAAACGGCATGAACAAGCCAAATACTGCGTGTTGTACCGTTACAAGTGCGAAACTGCTATGTTGTGACATTCTCGGTAAAGCGCATGCAAGTATCGTGAAACCTTAAAGAACGATGTCATTTAGCGAGATACAGCGTTCTGTACTGTAATAAGTTGGTGAGAAACTGTGAGGTCAAGCAAATATCGTAATTGTGAACGAAACAGTGTAATTGAGCGTCTTTAGATACAAGTGCGAATGTTAGGTTAGGTTGACATATCAACCGTCGTAAAACCGCATTAAACAATGTCACTTAGTGAGATGTAGTGTTTTTCAACATTACAAGTCGGGAACTACGATATCTAATGTGAAAGCGCATGAAACAGTCGTAATCTTGTAGAAAACATTGTAAAGTTGCGAGTAAACGTTTTCTAACGATAGAAGTGCGAAGGTTAGGTTAGGTTAGGTTAGTTTAAGCTAGGTAGCGTCGTGAACTACCAAAAACGACGTCATCTAACGAGATAGTGTTGTTTTATTGCGAGTATTAAACTGCGATAGGTAAAATGTTGTGAATGCACACAAAACGGCATGAACAAGCCAAATACTGCGTGTTCTACCGTTACAAGTGCGAAACTGCTATATTGTGATATTCTCGTTAAAGCGCATGCAAGCATCGTGAAACCTTAAAGAACGATGTCATTTAGCGAGATACAGCGTTCTGTACTGCAATAAGTTGGTGAAAAACTGTGAGGTTATGCAAATATCGTAATTGTGAACGAAACAGTGTAATAGAGCGTTTTTCAATACAAGTACGAATGTTCGGTTAGGTTAAGATATGAACCGTCGTAAAACCGCATTAAACAATGTCACTTAGTGAGATGCAGTGTTTTTCACCATTACAAGTTGGGAACTGCGATATCTAATGTGAAAGCACTTGCAAACGTCGTTACGTTAGGTTAGGTTACGTTAGGTTAGGTTAGGTTACGTTAGGTTAGGTTTGGTTTGGTTAGGTTAGGTTAGGTTAAGTTGGGTTAGGTTAGGTTAGGTTACGTTAGGTTAAGGTATGAACCGTCGTAAAACCGCAATAAACAATGTCACTTAGTGAGATGCAGTGTTTTCACCTTTACAAGTTGCGAACTGCGATATCTAATGTGAAAGCGCTTGAAACCGTCGTAATGTTGTAGAAAGCAATGTAAAGTAGCGAGTAAAACATTTTCTAACGATAGAAGTGCGAAGGTTATGTTAGGTTGAGTTATGTTAGTTTAAGCTAGGTAGCGTCGTGAAACCACCAAAAACGACGTCATCTAACGAGATAGTGTTGTTTTATTGCGAGTACGAAACTGCGATAGGTAAAATGTTGTGAAAGCATACAAAACGGCATGAACAAGCCAAAGACTGCGTGTTGTACCGTTACAAGTGCGAAAGTGCTATGTTGTGACATTCTCGGTAAAGCGCATGCAAGTATCGTGAAACCTTAAAGAACGATGTCATTTAGCAAGATACAGCGTTCTGTACTGTAATAAGTTGGTGAGAAACTGTGAGGTCAAGCAAATATCGTAATTGTGAACGAAACAGTGTAATTGAGCGTCTTTAGATACAAGTGCGAATGTTAGGTTAGGTTGACATATCAACCGTCGTAAAACCGCATTAAACAATGTCACTTAGTGAGATGTAGTGTTTTTCAACATTACAAGTCGGGAACTACGATATCTAATGTGAAAGCGCATGAAACCGTCGTAATATTGTAGAAAACATTGTAAAGTGGCGAGTAAAACGTTTTCTAACGATAGAAGTGCGAAGGTTAGGTTAGGTTAGGTTAGTTTAAGCTAGGTAGCGTCGTGAACTACCAAAAACGACGTCATCTAACGAGATAGTGTTGTTTTATTGCGAGTATTAAACTGCGATAGGTAAAATGTTGTGAATGCACACAAAACGGCATGAACAAGCCAAATACTGCGTGTTCTACCGTTACAAGTGCGAAACTGCTATATTGTGATATTCTCGTTAAAGCGCATGCAAGCATCGTGAAACCTTAAAGAACGATGTCATTTAGCGAGATACAGCGTTCTGTACTGCAATAAGTTGGTGAAAAACTGTGAGGTTATGCAAATATCGTAATTGTGAACGAAACAGTGTAATAGAGCGTTTTTCAATAAAAGTACGAATGTTAGGTTAGGTTAAGATATGAACCGTCGTAAAACCGCATTAAACAATGTCACTTAGTGAGATGCAGTGTTTTTCACCATTACAAGTTGGGAACTGCGATATCTAATGTGAAAGCACTTGCAAACGTCGTTACGTTAGGTTAGGTTACGTTAGGTTAGGTTAGGTTACGTTAGGTTAGGTTTGGTTTGGTTAGGTTAGGTTAGGTTAGGTTGGGTTAGGTTAGGTTAGGTTACGTTAGGTTAATGTATGAACCGTCGTAAAACCGCAATAAACAATGTCACTTAGTGAGATGCAGTGTTTTCACCTTTACAAGTTGCGAACTGCGATATCTAATGTGAAAGCGCTTGAAACCGTCGTAATGTTGTAGAAAGCAATGTAAAGTAGCGAGTAAAACGTTTTCTAACGATAGAAGTGCGAAGGTTATGTTAGGTTGAGTTATGTTAGTTTAAGCTAGGTAGCGTCGTGAAACCACCAAAAACGACGTCATCTAACGAGATAGTGTTGTTTTATTGCGAGTACGAAACTGCGATAGGTAAAATGTTGTGAAAGCACACAAAACGGCATGAACAAGCCAAAGACTGCGTGTTGTACCGTTACAAGTGCGAAAGTGCTATGTTGTGACATTCTCGGTAAAGCGCATGCAAGTATCGTGAAACCTTAAAGAACGATGTCATTTAGCGAGATACAGCGTTCTGTACTGTAATAAGTTGGTGAGAAACTGTGAGGTCAAGCAAATATCGTAATTGTGAACGAAACAGTGTAATTGAGCGTCTTTAGATACAAGTGCGAATGTTAGGTTAGGTTGACATATCAACCGTCGTAAAACCGCATTAAACAATGTCACTTAGTGAGATGTAGTGTTTTTCAACATTACAAGTCGGGAACTACGATATCTAATGTGAAAGCGCATGAAACCGTCGTAATCTTGTAGAAAACATTGTAAAGTGGCGAGTAAAACGTTTTCTAACGATAGAAGTGCGAAGGTTAGGTTAGGTTAGGTTAGTTTAAGCTAGGTAGCGTCGTGAAACTACCAAAAACGACGTCATCTAACGAGATAGTGTTGTTTTATAGCGAGTATTAAACTGCGATAGGTGAAATGTTGTGAAAGCACACAAAACGGCATGAACAAGCCAAATACTGCGTGTTCTACCGTTACAAGTGCGAAACTGCTATATTGTGATATTCTCGTTAAAGCGCATGCAAGCATCGTGAAACCTTAAAGAACAATGTCATTTAGCGAGATACAGCGTTCTGTACTGCAATAAGTTGGTGAAAAACAGGTTATGCAAATATCCTAATTGTGAACGAAACAGTGTAATAGAGCGTTTTTTAATACAAGTGCGAATGTTAGGTTAGGTTAAGATATGAACCGCCGTAAAACCGCATTAATCAATGTCACTTAGTGAGATGCAGTGTTTTTCACCATTACAAGTCGGGAACTGCGATATCTAATGTGAAAGCGCTTGCAAACGTCGTTAGGTTAGGTTAGGTTAGGTTAGGTTAGGTTACGTTAGGTTAGGTTAGGTTAGGTTTGGTTAGGTTAGGTTAGGTTAGGGTATGTTAGGTAAGGTTTGGTTAGGTTAGGTTAGGTTAGGTTGGTTTAGGTAAGGTTAGGTTAGGTTAAGATATGAACCGCGCTAAAACCGCGTTAAACAATGTCACTTAGTGAGATGCTGTGTTTTTCACCATTACAAGTCGGGAACTGCGATATCTAATGTGAAAGCGCATGAAACCGTCGTAATCTTGTAGAAAACATTGTAAAGTAGCGAATAAAACGTTTTCTAACGATAGAAGTGCGAAGGTTCGGTTAGTTTGAGTTATGTTAGTTTAAGCTAGGTAGCGTCGTGAAACCACCAAAAACGACGTCATCTAACGAGATAGTGTTGTTTTATTGCGAGTACGAAACTGCGATAGGTAAAATGTTGTGAAAGCACACAAAACGGCATGAACAAGCCAAAGACTGCATGTTGAACCGTTACAAGTGCGAAAGTGCTATGTTGTGACATTCTCGGTAAAGCGCATGCAAGTATCGTGAAACCTTAAAGAACGATGTCATTTAGCGAGATACAGCGTTCTGTACTGTAATAAGTTGGTGAGAAACTGTGAGGTCAAGCAAATATCGTAATTGTGAATGAAACAGTGTAATTGAGCGTCTTTAGATACAAGTGCGAATGTTAGGTTAGGTTGACATATCAACCGTCGTAAAACCGCATAAAACAATGTCACTTAGTGAGATGTAGTGTTTTTCAACATTACAAGTCGGGAACTACGATATCTAATCTGAAAGCGCATGAAACCGTCGTAATATTGTAGAAAACATTGTAAAGTGGCGAGTAAAACGTTTTCTAACGATAGAAGTGCGAAGGTTAGGTTAGGTTAGGTTAGTTTAAGCTAGGTAGCGTCGTGAACTACCAAAAACGACGTCATCTAACGAGATAGTGTTGTTTTATTGCGAGTATTAAACTGCGATAGGTAAAATGTTGTGAATGCACACAAAACGGCATGAACAAGCCAAATACTGCGTGTTCTACCGTTACAAGTGCGAAACTGCTATATTGTGATATTCTCGTTAAAGCGCATGCAAGCATCGTGAAACCTTAAAGAACGATGTCATTTAGCGAGATACAGCGTTCTGTACTGCAATAAGTTGGTGAAAAACTGTGAGGTTATGCAAATATCGTAATTGTGAACAAAACAGTGTAATAGAGCGTTTTTAGATACAAGTGCGAATGTTAGGTTAGGTTAAGATATGAACCGCCGTAAAACCGCATTAAACAAGGTCAATTACTGAGATGCAGTGTTTTTCACCATTAAAAGTGGGGAACTGCGATATTTAATGTGAAAGCGCTTGCAACCGTCGTTAGGTTAGGTTAGGTTAGGTTAGGTTAGGTTAGGTTAGGTTTGGTTAGGTTAGGTTAGGTTAGGTTAGGTTAGGTTAGATTAGGTTAGGTTGGGTTGAGTTGGGTTAGGTTAGGTTAGGTTAGGTTAGGTTGGGTTAGGTTAGGTTAGGTTACGTTAGGTTAGGTTACGTTAGGTTAGGTTAGGTTAGGTTACGTTACGTTAGGTTAGGTTAGGTTAGGTAAGGATAATTTGGTTAGGTTAGGTAAGGTTAGGTTAGGTTAGGTTAGGTTGGGTTGGGTGTTGTTGGGTTGGGTTGGGTTGGGTTGGGTTAGGTTGGGTTAGGTTAGGTTAGGTTACGTTAGGTTAGGTAAGGTTAGGTTACGTTAGGTTATGTTAGGTTAGGTTAGGTTACGTTAGGTTAGGTTAGGTCAGGTAATGTTAGGTTACGTTAGAATAGGTTAGGTTAGGTTACGTTAGGTTAGGTTAAGTTAGGTTAGGTTAGGTTTGGTTAGGTTAGGTTAGGTTAGCTTAGGTTAGGTTAGGTTGGGTTGGGTTGGGTTGGGTTAGGTTGGGTTAGGTTAGGTTAGGTTGGGTTAGGTTAGTTTAGGTTAGGTTAGGTTAGGTTAGGTTAAGTTGGGTTGGGTTAGGTTAGGTTAGGTTAGGTTAGGTAAGGATAGGTTAGGTTAGGTTAGGTTAGGTTAAGGTATGAACCGTCGTAAAACCGCATTAAACAATGTCACTTAGTGAGATGCAGTGTTTTTCACCTTTACAAGTTGGGAACTGTGATATCTAATGTGAAAGCGCTTGAAACCGTCGCAATGTTGTAGAAAGCAATGTAAAGTAGCGAGTAAAACGTTTTCTAACGATAGAAGTGCGAAGGTCATGTTAGGTTGAGTTATGTTAGTTTAAGCTAGGTAGCGTCGTGAAACTACCAAAAACAACGTCATCTAACGAGATAGTGTTGTTTTATTGCGAGTACGAAGCTGCGATAGGTGAAATGTTGTGAAAGCACACAAAACGGCATGAACAAGCCAAATACTGCGTGTTGTACCGTTACAAGTGCGAAACTGCTATGTTGTGATATTCTCGATAAAGCGCATGCAAGCATCGTGAAACCTTAAAGAACGATGTCATTTAGCGAGATACAGCGTTCTGTACTGCAATAAGTTGGTGAAAAACTGTGAGGTTATGCAAATATCCTAATTGTGAACGAAACAGTGTAATAGAGCGTTTTTTAATACAAGTGCGAATGTTAGGTTAGGTTAAGATATGAACCGTCGTAAAACCGCATTAATCAATGTCACTTAGTGAGATGCAGTGTTTTTCACCATTACAAGTCGGGAACTGCGATATCTAATGTGAAAGCGCTTGCAAACGTCGTTAGGTTAGGTTCGGTTAGGTTAGGTTAGGTTAGGTTAGGTTAGGTTAGGTTAGGTTAGGTTACGTTAGGTTAGGTTAGGTTAGGTTTGGTTAGGTTAGGTTAGGTTAGGTTAGGTTACGTTAGGTTAAGGTATGAACCGTCGTAAAACCGCAATAAACAATGTCACTTAGTGAGATGCAGTGTTTTTCACCTTTACAAGTTGGGAACTGCGATATCTAATGTGAAAGCGCTTGAAACCGTCGTAATGTTGTAGAAAGCAATGTAAAGTAGCGAGTAAAACGTTTTCTAACGATAGAAGTGCGAAGGTTATGTTAGGTTGAGTTATGTTAGTTTAAGCTAGGTAGCGTCGTGAAACCACCAAAAACGACGTCATCTAACGAGATAGTGTTGTTTTATTGCGAGTACGAAACTGCGATAGGTAAAATGTTGTGAAAGCACACAAAACGGCATGAACAAGCCAAATACTGCGTGTTGTACTGTTACAAGTGCGAAAGTGCTATGTTGTGACATTCTCGGTAAAGCGCATGCAAGTATCGTGAAACCTTAAAGAACGATGTCATTTAGCGAGATACAGCGTTCTGTACTGTAATAAGTTGGTGAGAAACTGTGAGGTCAAGCAAATATCGTAATTGTGAACGAAACAGTGTAATTGAGCGTCTTTAGATACAAGTGCGAATGTTAGGTTAGGTTGACATATCAACCGTCGTAAAACCGCATTAAACAATGTCACTTAGTGAGATGTAGTGTTTTTCACCATTACAAGTTGGGAACTACGATATCTAATGTGAAAGCGCATGAAACCGTCGTAATCTTGTAGAAAACATTGTAAAGTGGCGAGTAAAACGTTTTCTAACGATAGAAGTGCGAAGGTTAGGTTAGGTTAGGTTAGTTTAAGCTAGGTAGCGTCGTGAAACTACCAAAAACGACGTCATCTAACGAGATAGTGTAGCGCGTATTAAACTGCGATAGGTGAAATGTTGTGAAAGCACACAAAACGGCATGAACAAGCCAAATACTGCGTGTTCTACCGTTACAAGTGCGAAACTGCTATATTGTGATATTCTCGTTAAAGCGCATGCAAGCATCGTGAAACCTTAAAGAACAATGTCATTTAGCGAGATACAGCGTTCTGTACTGCAATAAGTTGGTGAAAAACTGTGAGGTTATGCAAATATCCTAATTGTGAACGAAACAGTGTAATAGGGCGTTTTTTAATACAAGTGCGAATGTTAGGTTAGGTTAAGATATGAACCGTCGTAAAACCGCATTAATCAATGTCACTTAGTGAGATGCAGTGTTTTTCACCATTACAAGTCGGAAACTGCGATATCTAATGTGAAAGCGCATGAAACCGTCGTAATCTTGTAGAAAACATTGTAAAGTAGCGAATAAAACGTTTTCTAACGATAGAAGTGCGAAGGTTCGGTTAGTTTGAGTTATGTTAGTTTAAGCTAGGTAGCGTCGTGAAACCACCAAAAACGACGTCATCTAACGAGATAGTGTTGTTTTAATGCGAGTACGAAACTGCGACAGGTAAAATGTTGTGAAAGCACTCAAAACGGCATGAACAAGCCAAATACTGCGTGTTGTACCGTTACAAGTGCGAAACTGCTATGTTGTGACATTCTCGGTAAAGCGCATGCAAGTATCGTGAAACCTTAAAGAACGATGTCATTTAGCGAGATACAGCGTTCTGTACTGTAATAAGTTGGTGAGAAACTGTGAGGTCAAGCAAATATCGTAATTGTGAACGAAACAGTGTAATTGAGCGTCTTTAGATACAAGTGCGAATGTTAGGTTAGGTTGACATATCAACCGTCGTAAAACCGCATCAAACAATGTCACTTAGTGAGATGTAGTGTTTTTCAACATTACAAGTCGGGAACTACGATATCTAATGTGAAAGCGCATGAAACAGTCGTAATCTTGTAGAAAACATTGTAAAGTTGCGAGTAAACGTTTTCTAACGATAGAAGTGCGAAGGTTAGGTTAGGTTAGGTTAGTTTAAGCTAGGTAGCGTCGTGAACTACCAAAAACGACGTCATCTAACGAGATAGTGTTGTTTTATTGCGAGTATTAAACTGCGATAGGTAAAATGTTGTGAATGCACACAAAACGGCATGAACAAGCCAAATACTGCGTGTTCTACCGTTACAAGTGCGAAACTGCTATATTGTGATATTCTCGTTAAAGCGCATGCAAGCATCGTGAAACCTTAAAGAACGATGTCATTTAGCGAGATACAGCGTTCTGTACTGCAATAAGTTGGTGAAAAACTGTGAGTTTATGCAAATATCGTAATTGTGAACGAAACAGTGTAATAGAGCGTTTTTCAATACAAGTACGAATGTTAGGTTAGGTTAAGATATGAACCGTCGTGAAACCGCATTAAACAATGTCACTTAGTGAGATGCAGTGTTTTTCACCATTACAAGTTGGGAACTGCGATATCTAATGTGAAAGCACTTGCAAACGTCGTTACGTTAGGTTAGGTTACGTTAGGTTAGGTTAGGTTACGTTAGGTTAGGTTTGGTTTGGTTAGGTTAGGTTAGGTTAGGTTGGGTTAGGTTAGGTTAGGTTACGTTAGGTTAAGGTATGAACCATCGTAAAACCGCAATAAACAATGTCACTTAGTGAGATGCAGTGTCTTCACCTTTACAAGTTGCGAACTGCGATATCTAATGTGAAAGCGCTTGAAACCGTCGTAATGTTGTAGAAAGCAATGTAAAGTAGCGAGTAAAACGTTTTCTAACTATAGAAGTGCGAAGGTTATGTTAGGTTGAGTTATGTTAGTTTAAGCTAGGTAGCGTCGTGAAACTACCAAAAACAACGTCATCTAACGAGATAGTGTTGTTTTATTGCGAGTACGAAACTGCGATAGGTGAAATGTTGTGAAAGCACACAAAACGGCATGAACAAGCCAAATACTGCGTGTTGTACCGTTACAAGTGCGAAATTAATATGTTGTGATATTCTCGTTAAAGCGCATGCAAGCATCGTGAAACCTTAAAGAACGATGTCATTTAGCGAGATACAGCGTTCTGTACTGCAATAAGTTGGTGAAAAACTGTGAGGTTATGCAAATATCCTAATTGTGAACGAAACAGTGTAATAGAGCGTTTTTTAATACAAGTGCGAATGTTAGGTTAGCTTAAGGTATGAACCGTCGTAAAACCGCAATAAACAATGTCACTTAGTGAGATGCAGTGTTTTTCACCTTTACAAGTTGGGAACTGCGATATCTAATGTGAAAGCGCTTGAAACCGTCGTAATGTTGTAGAAAGCAATGTAAAGTAGCGAGTAAAACGTTTTCTAACGATAGAAGTGCGAAGGTTATGTTAGGTTGAGTTATGTTAGTTTAAGCTAGGTAGCGTCGTGAAACCACCAAAAACGACGTCATCTAACGAGATAGTGTTGTTTTATTGCGAGTACGAAACTGCGATAGGTAAAATGTTGTGAAAGCACACAAAACGGCATGAACAAGCCAAATACTGCGTGTTGTACTGTTACAAGTGCGAAAGTGCTATGTTGTGACATTCTCGGTAAAGCGCATGCAAGTATCGTGAAACCTTAAAGAACGATGTCATTTAGCGAGATACAGCGTTCTGTACTGTAATAAGTTGGTGAGAAACTGTGAGGTCAAGCAAATATCCTAATTGTGAACGAAACAGTGTAATAGAGCGTTTTTTAATACAAGTGCGAATGTTAGGTTAGGTTAAGATATGAACCGTCGTAAAACCGCATTAATCAATGTCACTTAGTGAGATGCAGTGTTTTTCACCATTACAAGTAGGGAACTGCGATATCTAATGTGAAAGCGCTTGCAAACGTCGTTAGGTTAGGTTAGGTTAGGTTAGGTTAGGTTAGGTTACGTTGGGTTAGGTTAGGTTAGGTTTGGTTAGGTTCGGTTAGGTTAGGTTAGGGTATGTTAGGTAAGGTTTGGTTGGGTTAGGTTAGGTTAGGTTGGTTTAGGTAAGGTTACGTTAGGTTAAGGTATGAACCGTCGTAAAACCGCAATAAACAATGTCACTTAGTGAGATGCAGTGTTTTCACCTTTACAAGTTGCGAACTGCGATATCTAATGTGAAAGCGCTTGAAACCGTCGTAATGTTGTAGAAAGCAATGTAAAGTAGCGAGTAAAACGTTTTCTAACGATAGAAGTGCGAAGGATATGTTAGGTTGAGTTATGTTAGTTTAAGCTAGGTAGCGTCGTGAAACCACCAAAAACGACGTCATCTAACGAGATAGTGTTGTTTTATTGCGAGTACGAAACTGCGATAGGTAAAATGTTGTGAAAGCACACAAAACGGCATGAACAAGCCAAAGACTGCGTGTTGTACCGTTACAAGTGCGAAAGTGCTATGTTGTGACATTCTCGGTAAAGCGCATGCAAGTATCGTGAAACCTTAAAGAACGATGTCATTTAGCGAGATACAGCGTTCTGTACTGTAATAAGTTGGTGAGAAACTGTGAGGTCAAGCAAATATCGTAATTGTGAACGAAACAGTGTAATTGAGCGTCTTTAGATACAAGTGCGAATGTTAGGTTAGGTTGACATATCAACCGTCGTAAAACCGCATTAAACAATGTCACTTAGTGAGATGTAGTGTTTTTCAACATTACAAGTCGGGAACTACGATATCTAATGTGAAAGCGCATGAAACCGTCGTAATATTGTAGAAAACATTGTAAAGTGGCGAGTAAAACGTTTTCTAACGATAGAAGTGCGAAGGTTAGGTTAGTTTAAGCTAGGTAGCGTCGTGAACTACCAAAAACGACGTCATCTAACGAGATAGTGTTGTTTTATTGCGAGTATTAAACTGCGATAGGTAAAATGTTGTGAATGCACACAAAACGGCATGAACAAGCCAAATACTGCGTGTTCTACCGTTACAAGTGCGAAACTGCTATATTGTGATATTCTCGTTAAAGCGCATGCAAGCATCGTGAAACCTTAAAGAACGATGTCATTTAGCGAGATACAGCGTTCTGTACTGCAATAAGTTGGTGAAAAACTGTGAGGTTATGCAAATATCGTAATTGTGAACGAAACAGTGTAATAGAGCGTTTTTCAATACAAGTACGAATGTTAGGTTAGGTTAAGATATGAACCGTCGTAAAACCGCATTAAACAATGTCACTTAGTGAGATGCAGTGTTTTTCACCATTACAAGTTGGGAACTGCGATATCTAATGTGAAAGCACTTGCAAACGTCGTTACGTTAGGTTAGGTTACGTTAGGTTAGGTTAGGTTACGTTAGGTTAGGTTTGGTTTGGTTAGGTTAGGTTAGGTTAGGTTGGGTTAGGTTAGGTTAGGTTACGTTAGGTTAAGGTATGAACCGTCGTAAAACCGCAATAAACAATGTCACTTAGTGAGATGCAGTGTTTTCACCTTTACAAGTTGCGAACTGCGATATCTAATGTGAAAGCGCTTGAAACCGTCGTAATGTTGTAGAAAGCAATGTAAAGTAGCGAGTAAAACGTTTTCTAACGATAGAAGTGCGAAGGTTATGTTAGGTTGAGTTATGTTAGTTTAAGCTAGGTAGCGTCGTGAAACCACCAAAAACGACGTCATCTAACGAGATAGTGTTGTTTTATTGCGAGTACGAAACTGCGATAGGTAAAATGTTGTGAAAGCACACAAAACGGCATGAACAAGCCAAAGACTGCGTGTTGTGCCGTTACAAGTGCGAAAGTGCTATGTTGTGACATTCTCGGTAAAGCGCATGCAAGTATCGTGAAACCTTAAAGAACGATGTCATTTAGCGAGATACAGCGTTCTGTACTGTAATAAGTTGGTGAGAAAAAAATATCGTAATTGTGAACGAAACAGTGTAATTGAGCGTCTTTAGATACAAGTGCGAATGTTAGGTTAGGTTGACATATCAACCGTCGTAAAACCGCATTAAACAATGTCAGTGAGATGTAGTGTTTTTCAACATTACAAGTCGGGAACTACGATATCTAATGTGAAAGCGCATGAAACCGTCGTAATCTTGTAGAAAACATTGTAAAGAGGCGAGTAAAACGTTTTCTAACGATAGAAGTGCGAAGGTTAGGTTAGGTTAGGTTAGTTTAAGCTAGGTAGCGTCGTGAAACTACCAAAAACGGCGTCATCTAACGAGATAGTGTTGTTTTATAGCGAGTATTAAACTGCGATAGGTGAAATGTTGTGAAAGCACACAAAACGGCATGAACAAGCCAAATACTGCGTGTTCTACCGTTACAAGTGCGAAACTGCTATATTGTGATATTCTCGTTAAAGCGCATGCAAGCGTCGTGAAACCTTAAAGAACAATGTCATTTAGCGAGATACAGCGTTCTGTACTGCAATAAGTTGGTGAAAAACTGAGGTTATGCAAATATCCTAATTGTGAACGAAACAGTGTAATAGAGCGTTTTTTAATACAAGTGCGAATGTTAGGTTAGGTTAAGATATGAACCGCCGTAAAACCGCATTAATCAATGTCACTTAGTGAGATGCAGTGTTTTTCACCATTACAAGTCGGGAACTGCGATATCTAATGTGAAAGCGCTTGCAAACGTCGTTAGGTTAGGTTAGGTTAGGTTAGGTTAGGTTAGGTTTGGTTAGGTTAGGTTAGGTTAGGGTATGTTAGGTAAGGTTTGGTTAGGTTAGGTTAGGTTAGGTTGGTTTAGGTAAGGTTAGGTTAGGTTAAGATATGAACCGCGCTAAAACCGCGTTAAACAATGTCACTTAGTGAGATGCTGTGTTTTTCACCATTACAAGTCGGGAACTGCGATATCTAATGTGAAAGCGCATGAAACCGTCGTAATCTTGTAGAAAACATTGTAAAGTAGCGAATAAAACGTTTTCTAACGATAGAAGTGCGAAGGTTCGGTTAGTTTGAGTTATGTTAGTTTAAGCTAGGTAGCGTCGTGAAACCACCAAAAACGACGTCATCTAACGAGATAGTGTTGTTTTAATGCGAGTACGAAACTGCGACAGGTAAAATGTTGTGAAAGCACTCAAAACGGCATGAACAAGCCAAATACTGCGTGTTGTACCGTGACAAGTGCGAAACTGCTATGTTGTGACATTCTCGGTAAAGCGCATGCAAGTATCGTGAAACCTTAAAGAACGATGTCATTTAGCGAGATACAGCGTTCTGTACTGTAATAAGTTGGTGAGAAACTGTGAGGTCAAGCAAATATCGTAATTGTGAACGAAACAGTGTAATAGAGCGTTTTTCAATACAAGTACGAATGTTAGGTTAGGTTAAGATATGAACCGTCGTAAAACCGCATTAAACAATGTCACTTAGTGAGATGCAGTTTTTTTCACCATTACAAGTTGGGAACTGCGATATCTAATGTGAAAGCACTTGCAAACGTCGTTACGTTAGGTTAGGTTACGTTAGGTTAGGTTAGGTTACGTTAGGTTAGGTTTGGTTTGGTTAGGTTAGGTTAGGTTATGTTAGGTTAGGTTGGGTTAGGTTAGGTTAGGTTACGTTAGGTTAAGGTATGAACCGTCGTAAAACCGCAATAAACAATGTCACTTAGTGAGATGCAGTGTTTTTCACCTTTACAAGTTGGGAACTGCGATATCTAATGTGAAAGCGCTTGAAACCGTCGTAATGTTGTAGAAAGCAATGTAAAGTAGCGAGTAAAACGTTTTCTAACGATAGAAGTGCGAAGGTTATGTTAGGTTGAGTTATGTTAGTTTAAGCTAAGTAGCGTCGTGAAACCACCAAAAACGACGTCATCTAACGAGATAGTGTTGTTTTAATGCGAGTACGAAACTGCGACAGGTAAAATGTTGTGAAAGCACTCAAAACGGCATGAACAAGCCAAATACTGCGTGTTGTACCGTTACAAGTGCGAAACTGCTATGTTGTGACATTCTCGGTAAAGCGCATGCAAGTATCGTGAAACCTTAAAGAACGATGTCATTTAGCGAGATACAGCGTTCTGTACTGTAATAAGTTGGTGAGAAACTGTGAGGTCAAGCAAATATCGTAATTGTGAACGAAACAGTGTAATTGAGCGTCTTTAGATACAAGTGCGAATGTTAGGTTAGGTTGACATATCAACCGTCGTAAAACCGCATTAAACAATGTCACTTAGTGAGATGTAGTGTTTTTCAACATTACAAGTCGGGAACTACGATATCTAATGTGAAAGCGCATGAAACAGTCGTAATCTTGTAGAAAACATTGTAAAGTTGCGAGTAAACGTTTTCTAACGATAGAAGTGCGAAGGTTAGGTTAGGTTAGGTTAGTTTAAGCTAGGTAGCGTCGTGAACTACCAAAAACGACGTCATCTAACGAGATAGTGTTGTTTTATTGCGAGTATTAAACTGCGATAGGTAAAATGTTGTGAATGCACACAAAACGGCATGAACAAGCCAAATACTGCGTGTTCTACCGTTACAAGTGCGAAACTGCTATATTGTGATATTCTCGTTAAAGCGCATGCAAGCATCGTGAAACCTTAAAGAACGATGTCATTTAGCGAGATACAGCGTTCTGTACTGCAATAAGTTGGTGAAAAACTGTGAGGTTATGCAAATATCGTAATTGTGAACGAAACAGTGTAATAGAGCGTTTTTCAATAAAAGTACGAATGTTAGGTTAGGTTAAGATATGAACCGTCGTAAAACCGCACTAAACAATGTCACTTAGTGAGATGCAGTGTTTTTCACCATTACAAGTTGGGAACTGCGATATCTAATGTGAAAGCACTTGCAAACGTCGTTACGTTAGGTTAGGTTACGTTAGGTTAGGTTAGGTTACGTTAGGTTAGGTTTGGTTTGGTTAGGTTAGGTTAGGTTAGGTTGGGTTAGGTTAGGTTAGGTTACGTTAGGTTAAGGTATGAACCGTCGTAAAACCGCAATAAACAATGTCACTTAGTGAGATGCAGTGTTTTCACCTTTACAAGTTGCGAACTGCGATATCTAATGTGAAAGCGCTTGAAACCGTCGTAATGTTGTAGAAAGCAATGTAAAGTAGCGAGTAAAACGTTTTCTAACGATAGAAGTGCGAAGGTTATGTTAGGTTGAGTTATGTTAGTTTAAGCTAGGTAGCGTCGTGAAACCACCAAAAACGACGTCATCTAACGAGATAGTGTTGTTTTATTGCGAGTACGAAACTGCGATAGGTAAAATGTTGTGAAAGCACACAAAACGGCATGAACAAGCCAAAGACTGCGTGTTGTACCGTTACAAGTGCGAAAGTGCTATGTTGTGACATTCTCGGTAAAGCGCATGCAAGTATCGTGAAACCTTAAAGAACGATGTCATTTAGCGAGATACAGCGTTCTGTACTGTAATAAGTTGGGGAGAAACTGTGAGGTCAAGCAAATATCGTAATTGTGAACGAAACAGTGTAATTGAGCGTCTTTAGATACAAGTGCGAATGTTAGGTTAGGTTGACATATCAACCGTCGTAAAACCGCATTAAACAATGTCACTTAGTGAGATGTAGTGTTTTTCAACATTACAAGTCGGGAACTACGATATCTAATGTGAAAGCGCATGAAACCGTCGTAATCTTGTAGAAAACATTGTAAAGTGGCGAGTAAAACGTTTTCTAACGATAGAAGTGCGAAGGTTAGGTTAGGTTAGGTTAGTTTAAGCTAGGTAGCGTCGTGAAACTACCAAAAACGACGTCATCTAACGAGATAGTGTTGTTTTATAGCGAGTATTAAACTGCGATAGGTGAAATGTTGTGAAAGCACACAAAACGGCATGAACAAGCCAAATACTGCGTGTTCTACTGTTACAAGTGCGAAACTGCTATATTGTGATATTCTCGTTAAAGCGCATGCAAGCATCGTGAAACCTTAAAGAACAATGTCATTTAGCGAGATACAGCGTTCTGTACTGCAATAAGTTGGTGAAAAACTGAGGTTATGCAAATATCCTAATTGTGAACGAAACAGTGTAATAGAGCGTTTTTTAATACAAGTGCGAATGTTAGGTTAGGTTAAGATATGAACCGCCGTAAAACCGCATTAATCAATGTCACTTAGTGAGATGCAGTGTTTTTCACCATTACAAGTCGGGAACTGCGATATCTAATGTGAAAGCGCTTGCAAACGTCGTTAGGTTAGGTTAGGTTAGGTTAGGTTAGGTTAGGTTTGGTTAGGTTAGGTTAGGTTAGGGTATGTTAGGTAAGGTTTGGTTAGGTTAGGTTAGGTTAGGTTGGTTTAGGTAAGGTTAGGATAGGTTAAGATATGAACCGCGCTAAAACCGCGTTAAACAATGTCACTTAGTGAGATGCTGTGTTTTTCACCATTACAAGTCGGGAACTGCGATATCTAATGTGAAAGCGCATGAAACCGTCGTAATCTTGTAGAAAACATTGTAAAGTAGCGAATAAAACGTTTTCTAACGATAGAAGTGCGAAGGTTCGGTTAGTTTGAGTTATGTTAGTTTAAGCTAGGTAGCGTCGTGAAACCACCAAAAACGACGTCATCTAACGAGATAGTGTTGTTTTATTGCGAGTACGAAACTGCGATAGGTAAAATGTTGTGAAAGCACACAAAACGGCATGAACAAGCCAAAGACTGCATGTTGAACCGTTACAAGTGCGAAAGTGCTATGTTGTGACATTCTCGGTAAAGCGCATGCAAGTATCGTGAAACCTTAAAGAACGATGTCATTTAGCGAGATACAGCGTTCTGTACTGTAATAAGTTGGTGAGAAACTGTGAGGTCAAGCAAATATCGTAATTGTGAACGAAACAGTGTAATTGAGCGTCTTTAGATACAAGTGCGAATGTTAGGTTAGGTTGACATATCAACCGTCGTAAAACCGCATTAAACAATGTCACTTAGTGAGATGTAGTGTTTTTCAACATTACAAGTCGGGAACTACGATATCTAATGTGAAAGCACATGAAACCGTCGTAATATTGTAGAAAACATTGTAAAGTGGCGAGTAAAACGTTTTCTAACGATAGAAGTGCGAAGGTTAGGTTAGGTTAGGTTAGTTTAAGCTAGGTAGCGTCGTGAACTACCAAAAACGACGTCATCTAACGAGATAGTGTTGTTTTATTGCGAGTATTAAACTGCGATAGGTAAAATGTTGTGAATGCACACAAAACGGCATGAACAAGCCAAATACTGCGTGTTCTACCGTTACAAGTGCGAAACTGCTATATTGTGATATTCTCGTTAAAGCGCATGCAAGCATCGTGAAACCTTAAAGAACGATGTCATTTAGCGAGATACAGCGTTCTGTACTGCAATAAGTTGGTGAAAAACTGTGAGGTTATGCAAATATCGTAATTGTGAACAAAACAGTGTACTAGAGCGTTTTTAGATACAAGTGCGAATGTTAGGTTAAGATATGAACCGCCGTAAAACCGCATTAAACAAGGTCAATTACTGAGATGCAGTGTTTTTCACCATTAAAAGTGGGGAACTGCGATATTTAATGTGAAAGCGCTTGCAACCGTCGTTAGGTTAGGTTAGGTTAGGTTAGGTTAGGTTAGGTTAGGTTTGGTTAGGTTAGGTTAGGTTAGGTTAGATTAGGTTAGGTTGGGTTGAGTTGGGTTAGGTTAGGTTAGGTTAGGTTAGGTTGGGTTAGGTTAGGTTAGGTTACGTTAGGTTAGGTTACGTTAGGTTAGGTTAGGTTAGGTTACGTTACGTTAGGTTAGGTTAGGTTAGGTAAGGATAATTTGGTTAGGTTAGGTAAGGTTAGGTTAGGTTAGGTTAGGTTGGGTTGGGTGTTGTTGGGTTGGGTTGGGTTGGGTTAGGTTGGGTTAGGTTAGGTTAGGTTACGTTAGGTTAGGTAAGGTTAGGTTACGTTAGGTTATGTTAGGTTAGGTTAGGTTACGTTAGGTTAGGTTAGGTCAGGTAATGTTAGGTTACGTTAGAATAGGTTAGGTTAGGTTACGTTAGGTTAGGTTAAGTTAGGTTAGGTTAGGTTTGGTTAGGTTAGGTTAGGTTAGCTTAGGTTAGGTTAGGTTGGGTTGGGTTGGGTTGGGTTAGGTTGGGTTAGGTTAGGTTAGGTTGGGTTAGGTTAGTTTAGGTTAGGTTAGGTTAGGTTAGGTTAAGTTGGGTTGGGTTAGGTTAGGTTAGGTTAGGTTAGGTAAGGTTAGGTTAGGTTAGGTTAGGTTAGGTTAAGGTATGAACCGTCGTAAAACCGCATTAAACAATGTCACTTAGTGAGATGCAGTGTTTTTCACCTTTACAAGTTGGGAACTGTGATATCTAATGTGAAAGCGCTTGAAACCGTCGCAATGTTGTAGAAAGCAATGTAAAGTAGCGAGTAAAACGTTTTCTAACGATAGAAGTGCGAAGGTCATGTTAGGTTGAGTTATGTTAGTTTAAGCTAGGTAGCGTCGTGAAACTACCAAAAACAACGTCATCTAACGAGATAGTGTTGTTTTATTGCGAGTACGAAGCTGCGATAGGTGAAATGTTGTGAAAGCACACAAAACGGCATGAACAAGCCAAATACTGCGTGTTGTACCGTTACAAGTGCGAAACTGCTATGTTGTGATATTCTCGTTAAAGCGCATGCAAGCATCGTGAAACCTTAAAGAACGATGTCATTTAGCGAGATACAGCGTTCTGTACTGCAATAAGTTGGTGAAAAACTGTGAGGTTATGCAAATATCCTAATTGTGAACGAAACAGTGTAATAGATCAAAATGGTTGATTGGGCGAGTTGGTGATACATGACTAATTATGAAATGGAAGCGCACAACGTAGACGCAGACGGAAAGACAGGGACAAGCGCTAACTACCAACTGAAAGTTTATTCGGAAAAAATATGAAATATATACTAAAAGATGATACAGTGTCAAGGCACATACGATAACACCAAAGCACAGACCAAAAATGGCAACACCGATAGAATATCTTAGTGCGTCAGCCCTACCTTACCATCGCTTACTGTGCTTTACATTGATTAGTTAACTTCTACGGCATCTGCTAATGTTTAAAAACGCTAGCTCCTTATCGGACAAAGCGATTGATGGTTTGCTGACGCAAGCCCCGTGTTCCGCTATGTGTGCTGCTTCAATTATAAGCCTTGTGCGCTCATCTTTGTGCTTTTGGAGAACTACTGTCTTATCAAATTGTACTTCACAGCCACATCTAGTGACATGCTGGGCAAGAAAACCATCATTGCCGCTACGAACATTGCACGCATGCTCACGCAACCTGTCGTTGAGGCATCTTCCAGTCTGCCCAATATAACAGGCACCGCACGAAAGTATGATCATGTAAACTACGTTCCTAATGCAGTTGACAAAACGGTTCCTGTGCTTTGTTTTACACCGCTGTTCCCTGTGTCTAGCGCCACATGTCAGTCTAGCCAGCTGAGAAAGCTTGTGTGGTGCAGAGGAAACTACACGCACTCCCATGCGCTGCCCCACCTTTTTCAGGCGGTGGGTAACCTGATGCATGTAAGGGACAACAGCTACTCTTTCTCTTTCTTTTTCGTGGGTCCTGTTGTCACGTCCTACTGCACCATGTCCCTGGCCATCTTTAGCTCTCCGTTTTCTACGGATACTTTCGGCCACGGACACCAAGACCGCCTCAGGATACCCGCTTCTGCCGTACACGTCGGCTCATAGCAAACTTGTAAGAAGAGGCATAGTGAGTACGTGTTTCACTAATGCACTTGACCGGTCCTGTATGCATTCAATGGAGGCCAGCTTCCACAATCAGGTGGCTAGGCTTAAGTCAGCTGGGTATCCTGAGGCGGTCTTGGTGTCCGTGGCCGAAAGTATCCGTAGAAAACGGAGAGCTAAAGATGGCCAGGGACATGGTGCAGTAGGACGTGACAACAGGACCCACGAAAAAGAAAGAGAAAGAGTAGCTGTTGTCCCTTACATGCATCAGGTTACCCACCGCCTGAAAAAGGTGGGGCAGCGCATGGGAGTGCGTGTAGTTTCCTCTGCACCACACAAGCTTTCTCAGCTGGCTAGACTGACATGTGGCGCTAGACACAGGGAACAGCGGTGTAAAACAAAGCACAGGAACCGTTTTGTCAACTGCATTAGGAACGTAGTTTACATGATCATACTTTCGTGCGGTGCCTGTTATATTGGGCAGACTGGAAGATGCCTCAACGACAGGTTGCGTGAGCATGCGTGCAATGTTCGTAGCGGCAATGATGGTTTTCTTGCCCAGCATGTCACTAGATGTGGCTGTGAAGTACAATTTGATAAGACAGTAGTTCTCCAAAAGCACAAAGATGAGCGCACAAGGCTTATAATTGAAGCAGCACACATAGCGGAACACGGGGCTTGCGTCAGCAAACCATCAATCGCTTTGTCCGATAAGGAGCTAGCGTTTTTAAACATTAGCAGATGCCGTAGAAGTTAACTAATCAATGTAAAGCACAGTAAGCGATGGTAAGGTAGGGCTGACGCACTAAGATATTCTATCGGTGTTGCCATTTTTGGTCTGTGCTTTGGTGTTATCGTATGTGCCTTGACACTGTATCATCTTTTAGTATATATTTCATATTTTTTCCGAATAAACTTTCAGTTGGTAGTTAGCGCTTGTCCCTGTCTTTCCGTCTGCGTCTACGTTGTGCGCTTCCATTTCATAATTAGTTAGTGTAATAGAGCGTTTTTTAATACAAGTGCGAATGTTAGGTTAGGTTAAGATATGAACCGTCGTAAAACCGCATTAATCAATGTCACTTAGTGAGATGCAGTGTTTTTCACCATTACAAGTCGGGAACTGCGATATCTAATGTGAAAGCGCTTGCAAACGTCGTTAGGTTAGGTTCGGGTTGGTTAGGTTAGGTTAGGTTAGGTTAGGTTAGGTTACGTTAGGTTAGGTTAGGTTAGGTTTGGTTAGGTTAGGTTAGGTTAGGTTAGGTTACGTTAGGTTAAGGTATGAACCGTCGTAAAACCGCAATAAACAATGTCACTTAGTGAGATGCAGTGTTTTTCACCTTTACAAGTTGGGAACTGCGATATCTAATGTGAAAGCGCTTGAAACCGTCGTAATGTTGTAGAAAGCAATGTAAAGTAGCGAGTAAAACGTTTTCTAACGATAGAAGTGCGAAGGTTATGTTAGGTTGAGTTATGTTAGTTTAAGCTAGGTAGCGTCGTGAAACCACCAAAAACGACGTCATCTAACGAGATAGTGTTGTTTTACTGCGAGTACGAAACTGCGATAGGTAAAATGTTGTGAAAGCACACAAAACGGCATGAACAAGCCAAATACTGCGTGTTGTACTGTTACAAGTGCGAAAGTGCTATGTTGTGACATTCTCGGTAAAGCGCATGCAAGTATCGTGAAACCTTAAAGAACGATGTCATTTAGCGAGATACAGCGTTCTGTACTGTAATAAGTTGGTGAGAAACTGTGAGGTCAAGCAAATATCGTAATTGTGAACGAAACAGTGTAATTGAGCGTCTTTAGATACAAGTGCGAATGTTAGGTTAGGTTGACATATCAACCGTCGTAAAACCGCATTAAACAATGTCACTTAGTGAGATATAGTGTTTTTCACCATTACAAGTTGGGAACTACGATATCTAATGTGAAAGCGCATGAAACCGTCGTAATCTTGTAGAAAACATTGTAAAGTGGCGAGTAAAACGTTTTCTAACGATAGAAGTGCGAAGGTTAGGTTAGGTTAGGTTAGTTTAAGCTAGGTAGCGTCGTGAAACTACCAAAAACGACGTCATCTAACGAGATAGTGTAGCGAGTATTAAACTGCGATAGGTGAAATGTTGTGAAAGCACACAAAACGGCATGAACAAGCCAAATACTGCGTGTTCTACCGTTACAAGTGCGAAACTGCTATATTGTGATATTCTCGTTAAAGCGCATGCAAGCATCGTGAAACCTTAAAGAACAATGTCATTTAGCGAGATACAGCGTTCTGTACTGCAATAAGTTGGTGAAAAACTGTGAGGTTATGCAAATATCCTAATTGTGAACGAAACAGTGTAATAGAGCGTTTTTTAATACAAGTGCGAATGTTAGGTTAGGTTAAGATATGAACCGTCGTAAAACCGCATTAATCAATGTCACTTAGTGAGATGCAGTGTTTTTCACCATTACAAGTAGGGAACTGCGATATCTAATGTGAAAGCGCTTGCAAACGTCGTTAGGTTAGGTTAGGTTAGGTTAGGTTACGTTGGGTTAGGTTAGGTTAGGTTTGGTTAGGTTAGGTTAGGTTAGGTTAGGTTAGGTTAGGGTATGTTAGGTAAGGTTTGGTTAGGTTAGGTTAGGTTAGGTTGGTTTAGGTAAGGTTAGGTTAGGTTAAGATATGAACCGCGCTAAAACCGCGTTAAACAATGTCACTTAGTGAGATGCTGTGTTTTTCACCATTACAAGTCGGAAACTGCGATATCTAATGTGAAAGCGCATGAAACCGTCGTAATCTTGTAGAAAACATTGTAAAGTAGCGAATAAAACGTTTTCTAACGATAGAAGTGCGAAGGTTCGGTTAGTTTGAGTTATGTTAGTTTAAGCTAGGTAGCGTCGTGAAACCACCAAAAACGACGTCATCTAACGAGATAGTGTTGTTTTAATGCGAGTACGAAACTGCGACAGGTAAAATGTTGTGAAAGCACTCAAAACGGCATGAACAAGCCAAATACTGCGTGTTGTACCGTTACAAGTGCGAAACTGCTATGTTGTGACATTCTCGGTAAAGCGCATGCAAGTATCGTGAAACCTTAAAGAACGATGTCATTTAGCGAGATACAGCGTTCTGTACTGTAATAAGTTGGTGAGAAACTGTGAGGTCAAGCAAATATCGTAATTGTGAACGAAACAGTGTAATTGAGCGTCTTTAGATACAAGTGCGAATGTTAGGTTAGGTTGACATATCAACCGTCGTAAAACCGCATCAAACAATGTCACTTAGTGAGATGTAGTGTTTTTCAACATTACAAGTCGGGAACTACGATATCTAATGTGAAAGCGCATGAAACAGTCGTAATCTTGTAGAAAACATTGTAAAGTTGCGAGTAAACGTTTTCTAACGATAGAAGTGCGAAGGTTAGGTTAGGTTAGGTTAGTTTAAGCTAGGTAGCGTCGTGAACTACCAAAAACGACGTCATCTAACGAGATAGTGTTGTTTTATTGCGAGTATTGAACTGCGATAGGTAAAATGTTGTGAATGCACACAAAACGGCATGAACAAGCCAAATACTGCGTGTTCTACCGTTACAAGTGCGAAACTGCTATATTGTGATATTCTCGTTAAAGCGCATGCAAGCATCGTGAAACCTTAAAGAACGATGTCATTTAGCGAGATACAGCGTTCTGTACTGCAATAAGTTGGTGAAAAACTGTGAGTTTATGCAAATATCGTAATTGTGAACGAAACAGTGTAATAGAGCGTTTTTCAATACAAGTACGAATGTTAGGTTAGGTTAAGATATGAACCGTCGTGAAACCGCATTAAACAATGTCACTTAGTGAGATGCAGTGTTTTTCACCATTACAAGTTGGGAACTGCGATATCTAATGTGAAAGCACTTGCAAACGTCGTTACGTTAGGTTAGGTTACGTTAGGTTAGGTTAGGTTACGTTAGGTCAGGTTTGGTTTGGTTAGGTTAGGTTAGGTTAGGTTGGGTTAGGTTAGGTTAGGTTACGTTAGGTTAAGGTATGAACCGTCGTAAAACCGCAATAAACAATGTCACTTAGTGAGATGCAGTGTTTTCACCTTTACAAGTTGCGAACTGCGATATCTAATGTGAAAGCGCTTGAAAC
Source organism: Rhipicephalus microplus (assembly GCF_043290135.1). NCBI lineage: Eukaryota > Metazoa > Arthropoda > Arachnida > Ixodida > Ixodidae > Rhipicephalus > Rhipicephalus microplus. The sequence goes on along the minus strand of NW_027464610.1, from coordinate 3,716,556 downwards.
CGTCGTAATGTTGTAGAAAGCAATGTAAAGTAGCGAGTAAAACGTTTTCTAACTATAGAAGTGCGAAGGTTATGTTAGGTTGAGTTATGTTAGTTTAAGCTAGGTAGCGTCGTGAAACTACCAAAAACAACGTCATCTAACGAGATAGTGTTGTTTTATTGCGAGTACGAAACTGCGATAGGTGAAATGTTGTGAAAGCACACAAAACGGCATGAACAAGCCAAATACTGCGTGCTGTACCGTTACAAGTGCGAAACTGCTATGTTGTGATATTCTCGTTAAAGCGCATGCAAGCATCGTGAAACCTTAAAGAACGATGTCATTTAGCGAGATACAGCGTTCTGTACTGCAATAAGTTGGTGAAAAACTGTGAGGTTATGCAAATATCCTAATTGTGAACGAAACAGTGTAATAGAGCGTTTTTTAATACAAGTGCGAATGTTAGGTTAGCTTAAGGTATGAACCGTCGTAAAACCGCAATAAACAATGTCACTTAGTGAGATGCAGTGTTTTTCACCTTTACAAGTTGGGAACTGCGATATCTAATGTGAAAGCGCTTGAAACCGTCGTAATGTTGTAGAAAGCAATGTAAAGTAGCGAGTAAAACGTTTTCTAACGATAGAAGTGCGAAGGTTATGTTAGGTTGAGTTATGTTAGTTTAAGCTAGGTAGCGTCGTGAAACCACCAAAAACGACGTCATCTAACGAGATAGTGTTGTTTTACTGCGAGTACGAAACTGCGATAGGTAAAATGTTGTGAAAGCACACAAAACGGCATGAACAAGCCAAATACTGCGTGTTGTACTGTTACAAGTGCGAAAGTGCTATGTTGTGACATTCTCGGTAAAGCGCATGCAAGTATCGTGAAACCTTAAAGAACGATGTCATTTAGCGAGATACAGCGTTCTGTACTGTAATAAGTTGGTGAGAAACTGTGAGGTCAAGCAAATATCGTAATTGTGAACGAAACAGTGTAATTGAGCGTCTTTAGATACAAGTGCGAATGTTAGGTTAGGTTGACATATCAACCGTCGTAAAACCGCATTAAACAATGTCACTTAGTGAGATATAGTGTTTTTCACCATTACAAGTTGGGAACTACGATATCTAATGTGAAAGCGCATGAAACCGTCGTAATCTTGTAGAAAACATTGTAAAGTGGCGAGTAAAACGTTTTCTAACGATAGAAGTGCGAAGGTTAGGTTAGGTTAGGTTAGTTTAAGCTAGGTAGCGTCGTGAAACTACCAAAAACGACGTCATCTAACGAGATAGTGTAGCGAGTATTAAACTGCGATAGGTGAAATGTTGTGAAAGCACACAAAACGGCATGAACAAGCCAAATACTGCGTGTTCTACCGTTACAAGTGCGAAACTGCTATATTGTGATATTCTCGTTAAAGCGCATGCAAGCATCGTGAAACCTTAAAGAACAATGTCATTTAGCGAGATACAGCGTTCTGTACTGCAATAAGTTGGTGAAAAACTGTGAGGTTATGCAAATATCCTAATTGTGAACGAAACAGTGTAATAGAGCGTTTTTTAATACAAGTGCGAATGTTAGGTTAGGTTAAGATATGAACCGTCGTAAAACCGCATTAATCAATGTCACTTAGTGAGATGCAGTGTTTTTCACCATTACAAGTAGGGAACTGCGATATCTAATGTGAAAGCGCTTGCAAACGTCGTTAGGTTAGGTTAGGTTAGGTTAGGTTAGGTTACGTTGGGTTAGGTTAGGTTAGGTTTGGTTAGGTTAGGTTAGGTTAGGTTAGGTTAGGTTAGGGTATGTTAGGTAAGGTTTGGTTAGGTTAGGTTAGGTTAGGTTGGTTTAGGTAAGGTTAGGTTAGGTTAAGATATGAACCGCGCTAAAACCGCGTTAAACAATGTCACTTAGTGAGATGCTGTGTTTTTCACCATTACAAGTCGGAAACTGCGATATCTAATGTGAAAGCGCATGAAACCGTCGTAATCTTGTAGAAAACATTGTAAAGTAGCGAATAAAACGTTTTCTAACGATAGAAGTGCGAAGGTTCGGTTAGTTTGAGTTATGTTAGTTTAAGCTAGGTAGCGTCGTGAAACCACCAAAAACGACGTCATCTAACGAGATAGTGTTGTTTTAATGCGAGTACGAAACTGCGACAGGTAAAATGTTGTGAAAGCACTCAAAACGGCATGAACAAGCCAAATACTGCGTGTTGTACCGTTACAAGTGCGAAACTGCTATGTTGTGACATTCTCGGTAAAGCGCATGCAAGTATCGTGAAACCTTAAAGAACGATGTCATTTAGCGAGATACAGCGTTCTGTACTGTAATAAGTTGGTGAGAAACTGTGAGGTCAAGCAAATATCGTAATTGTGAACGAAACAGTGTAATTGAGCGTCTTTAGATACAAGTGCGAATGTTAGGTTAGGTTGACATATCAACCGTCGTAAAACCGCATCAAACAATGTCACTTAGTGAGATGTAGTGTTTTTCAACATTACAAGTCGGGAACTACGATATCTAATGTGAAAGCGCATGAAACAGTCGTAATCTTGTAGAAAACATTGTAAAGTTGCGAGTAAACGTTTTCTAACGATAGAAGTGCGAAGGTTAGGTTAGGTTAGGTTAGTTTAAGCTAGGTAGCGTCGTGAACTACCAAAAACGACGTCATCTAACGAGATAGTGTTGTTTTATTGCGAGTATTAAACTGCGATAGGTAAAATGTTGTGAAAGCACACAAAACGGCATGAACAAGCCAAATACTGCGTGTTGTACTGTTACAAGTGCGAAAGTGCTATGTTGTGATATTCTCGTTAAAGCGCATGCAAGCATCGTGAAACCTTAAAGAACGATGTCATTTAGCGAGATACAGCGTTCTGTACTGCAATAAGTTGGTGAAAAACTGTGAGGTTATGCAAATATCCTAATTGTGAACGAAACAGTGTAATAGAGCGTTTTTTAATACAAGTGCGAATGTTAGGTTAGCTTAAGGTATGAACCGTCGTAAAACCGCAATAAACAATGTCACTTAGTGAGATGCAGTGTTTTTCACCTTTACAAGTTGGGAACTGCGATATCTAATGTGAAAGCGCTTGAAACCGTCGTAATGTTGTAGAAAGCAATGTAAAGTAGCGAGTAAAACGTTTTCTAACGATAGAAGTGCGAAGGTTATGTTAGGTTGAGTTATGTTAGTTTAAGCTAGGTAGCGTCGTGAAACCACCAAAAACGACGTCATCTAACGAGATAGTGTTTTATTGCGAGTACGAAACTGCGATAGGTAAAATGTTGTGAAAGCACACAAAACGGCATGAACAAGCCAAATACTGCGTGTTGTACTGTTACAAGTGCGAAAGTGCTATGTTGTGACATTCTCGGTAAAGCGCATGCAAGTATCGTGAAACCTTAAAGAACGATGTCATTTAGCGAGATACAGCGTTCTGTACTGTAATAAGTTGGTGAGAAACTGTGAGGTCAAGCAAATATCCTAATTGTGAACGAAACAGTGTAATAGAGCGTTTTTTAATACAAGTGCGAATGTTAGGTTAGGTTAAGATATGAACCGTCGTAAAACCGCATTAATCAATGTCACTTAGTGAGATGCAGTGTTTTTCACCATTACAAGTAGGGAACTGCGATATCTAATGTGAAAGCGCTTGCAAACGTCGTTAGGTTAGGTTAGGTTAGGTTAGGTTAGGTTACGTTGGGTTAGGTTAGGTTAGGTTTGGTTAGGTTATGTTAGGTTAGGTTAGGGTATGTTAGGTAAGGTTTGGTTAGGTTAGGTTGGTTTAGGTAAGGTTAGGTTAGGTTAAGATATGAACCGCGCTAAAACCGCGTTAAACAATGTCACTTAGTGAGATGCTGTGTTTTTCACCATTACAAGTCGGAAACTGCGATATCTAATGTGAAAGCGCATGAAACCGTCATAATCTTGTAGAAAACATTGTAAAGTAGCGAATAAAACGTTTTCTAACGATAGAAGTGCGAAGGTTCGGTTAGTTTGAGTTATGTTAGTTTAAGCTAGGTAGCGTCGTGAAACCACCAAAAACGACGTCATCTAACGAGATAGTGTTGTTTTATTGCGAGTACGAAACAGCGACAGGTAAAATGTTGTGAAAGCACTCAAAACGCCATGAACAAGCCAAATACTGCGTGTTGTACCGTTACAAGTGCGAAACTGCTATGTTGTGACATTCTCGGTAAAGCGCATGCAAGTATCGTGAAACCTTAAAGAACGATGTCATTTAGCGAGATACAGCGTTCTGTACTGTAATAAGTTGGTGAAAAACTGTGAGGTCAAGCAAATATCGTAATTGTGAACGAAACAGTGTAATTGAGCGTCTTTAGATACAAGTGCGAATGTTAGGTTAGGTTGACATATCAACCGTCGTAAAACCGCATTAAACAATGTCACTTAGTGAGATGTAGTGTTTTTCAACATTACAAGTCGGGAACTACGATATCTAATGTGAAAGCGCATGAAACAGTCGTAATCTCGTAGAAAACATTGTCAAGTTGCGAGTAAACGTTTTCTAACGATAGAAGTGCGAAGGTTAGGTTAGGTTAGGTTAGTTTAAGCTAGGTAGCGTCGTGAACTACCAAAAACGACGTCATCTAACGAGATAGTGTTGTTTTATTGCGAGTATTAAACTGCGATAGGTAAAATGTTGTGAATGCACACAAAACGGCATGAACAAGCCAAATACTGCGTGTTCTACCGTTACAAGTGCGAAACTGCTATATTGTGATATTCTCGTTAAAGCGCATGCAAGCATCGTGAAACCTTAAAGAACGATGTCATTTAGCGAGATACAGCGTTCTGTACTGCAATAAGTTGGTGAAAAACTGTGAGGTTATGCAAATAACGTAATTGTGAACGAAACAGTGTAATAGAGCGTTTTTCAATACAAGTACGAATGTTAGGTTAGGTTAAGATATGAACCGTCGTAAAACCGCATGTCACTTAGTGAGATGCAGTGTTTTTCACCATTACAAGTTGGGAACTGCGATATCTAATGTGAAAGCACTTGCAAACGTCGTTACGTTAGGTTAGGTTACGTTAGGTTAGGTTAGGTTACGTTAGGTTAGGTTTGGTTTGGTTAGGTTAGGTTAGGTTAGGTTGGGTTAGGTTAGGTTAGGTTACGTTAGGTTAAGGTATGAACCGTCGTAAAACCGCAATAAACAATGTCACTTAGTGAGATGCAGTGTTTTCACCTTTACAAGTTGCGAACTGCGATATCTAATGTGAAAGCGCTTGAAACCGTCGTAATGTTGTAGAAAGCAATGTAAAGTAGCGAGTAAAACGTTTTCTAACGATAGAAGTGCGAAGGTTATGTTAGGTTGAGTTATGTTAGTTTAAGCTAGGTAGCGTCGTGAAACCACCAAAAACGACGTCATCTAACGAGATAGTGTTGTTTTATTGCGAGTACGAAACTGCGATAGGTAAAATGTTGTGAAAGCACACAAAACGGCATGAACAAGCCAAATACTGCGTGTTGTACTGTTACAAGTGCGAAAGTGCTATGTTGTGACATTCTCGGTAAAGCGCATGCAAGTATCGTGAAACCTTAAAGAACGATGTCATTTAGCGAGATACAGCGTTCTGTACTGTAATAAGTTGGTGAGAAACTGTGAGGTCAAGCAAATATCGTAATTGTGAACGAAACAGTGTAATTGAGCGTCTTTAGATACAAGTGCGAATGTTAGGTTAGGTTGACATATCAACCGTCGTAAAACCGCATTAAACAATGTCACTTAGTGAGATATAGTGTTTTTCACCATTACAAGTTGGGAACTACGATATCTAATGTGAAAGCGCATGAAACCGTCGTAATCTTGTAGAAAACATTGTAAAGTGGCGAGTAAAACGTTTTCTAACGATAGAAGTGCGAAGGTTAGGTTAGGTTAGGTTAGTTTAAGCTAGGTAGCGTCGTGAAACTACCAAAAACGACGTCATCTAACGAGATAGTGTAGCGAGTATTAAACTGCGATAGGTGAAATGTTGTGAAAGCACACAAAACGGCATGAACAAGCCAAATACTGCGTGTTCTACCGTTACAAGTGCGAAACTGCTATATTGTGATATTCTCGTTAAAGCGCATGCAAGCATCGTGAAACCTTAAAGAACAATGTCATTTAGCGAGATACAGCGTTCTGTACTGCAATAAGTTGGTGAAAAACTGTGAGGTTATGCAAATATCCTAATTGTGAACGAAACAGTGTAATAGAGCGTTTTTTAATACAAGTGCGAATGTTAGGTTAGGTTAAGATATGAACCGTCGTAAAACCGCATTAATCAATGTCACTTAGTGAGATGCAGTGTTTTTCACCATTACAAGTAGGGAACTGCGATATCTAATGTGAAAGCGCTTGCAAACGTCGTTAGGTTAGGTTAGGTTAGGTTAGGTTAGGTTACGTTGGGTTAGGTTAGGTTAGGTTTGGTTAGGTTAGGTTAGGTTAGGTTAGGTTAGGTTAGGGTATGTTAGGTAAGGTTTGGTTAGGTTAGGTTAGGTTAGGTTGGTTTAGGTAAGGTTAGGTTAGGTTAAGATATGAACCGCGCTAAAACCGCGTTAAACAATGTCACTTAGTGAGATGCTGTGTTTTTCACCATTACAAGTCGGAAACTGCGATATCTAATGTGAAAGCGCATGAAACCGTCGTAATCTTGTAGAAAACATTGTAAAGTAGCGAATAAAACGTTTTCTAACGATAGAAGTGCGAAGGTTCGGTTAGTTTGAGTTATGTTAGTTTAAGCTAGGTAGCGTCGTGAAACCACCAAAAACGACGTCATCTAACGAGATAGTGTTGTTTTAATGCGAGTACGAAACTGCGACAGGTAAAATGTTGTGAAAGCACTCAAAACGGCATGAACAAGCCAAATACTGCGTGTTGTACCGTTACAAGTGCGAAACTGCTATGTTGTGACATTCTCGGTAAAGCGCATGCAAGTATCGTGAAACCTTAAAGAACGATGTCATTTAGCGAGATACAGCGTTCTGTACTGTAATAAGTTGGTGAGAAACTGTGAGGTCAAGCAAATATCGTAATTGTGAACGAAACAGTGTAATTGAGCGTCTTTAGATACAAGTGCGAATGTTAGGTTAGGTTGACATATCAACCGTCGTAAAACCGCATCAAACAATGTCACTTAGTGAGATGTAGTGTTTTTCAACATTACAAGTCGGGAACTACGATATCTAATGTGAAAGCGCATGAAACAGTCGTAATCTTGTAGAAAACATTGTAAAGTTGCGAGTAAACGTTTTCTAACGATAGAAGTGCGAAGGTTAGGTTAGGTTAGGTTAGTTTAAGCTAGGTAGCGTCGTGAACTACCAAAAACGACGTCATCTAACGAGATAGTGTTGTTTTATTGCGAGTATTAAACTGCGATAGGTAAAATGTTGTGAATGCACACAAAACGGCATGAACAAGCCAAATACTGCGTGTTCTACCGTTACAAGTGCGAAACTGCTATATTGTGATATTCTCGTTAAAGCGCATGCAAGCATCGTGAAACCTTAAAGAACGATGTCATTTAGCGAGATACAGCGTTCTGTACTGCAATAAGTTGGTGAAAAACTGTGAGTTTATGCAAATATCGTAATTGTGAACGAAACAGTGTAATAGAGCGTTTTTCAATACAAGTACGAATGTTAGGTTAGGTTAAGATATGAACCGTCGTGAAACCGCATTAAACAATGTCACTTAGTGAGATGCAGTGTTTTTCACCATTACAAGTTGGGAACTGCGATATCTAATGTGAAAGCACTTGCAAACGTCGTTACGTTAGGTTAGGTTACGTTAGGTTAGGTTAGGTTACGTTAGGTCAGGTTTGGTTTGGTTAGGTTAGGTTAGGTTAGGTTGGGTTAGGTTAGGTTAGGTTACGTTAGGTTAAGGTATGAACCGTCGTAAAACCGCAATAAACAATGTCACTTAGTGAGATGCAGTGTTTTCACCTTTACAAGTTGCGAACTGCGATATCTAATGTGAAAGCGCTTGAAACCGTCGTAATGTTGTAGAAAGCAATGTAAAGTAGCGAGTAAAACGTTTTCTAACTATAGAAGTGCGAAGGTTATGTTAGGTTGAGTTATGTTAGTTTAAGCTAGGTAGCGTCGTGAAACTACCAAAAACAACGTCATCTAACGAGATAGTGTTGTTTTATTGCGAGTACGAAACTGCGATAGGTGAAATGTTGTGAAAGCACACAAAACGGCATGAACAAGCCAAATACTGCGTGTTGTACCGTTACAAGTGCGAAACTGCTATGTTGTGATATTCTCGTTAAAGCGCATGCAAGCATCGTGAAACCTTAAAGAACGATGTCATTTAGCGAGATACAGCGTTCTGTACTGCAATAAGTTGGTGAAAAACTGTGAGGTTATGCAAATATCCTAATTGTGAACGAAACAGTGTAATAGAGCGTTTTTTAATACAAGTGCGAATGTTAGGTTAGCTTAAGGTATGAACCGTCGTAAAACCGCAATAAACAATGTCACTTAGTGAGATGCAGTGTTTTTCACCTTTACAAGTTGGGAACTGCGATATCTAATGTGAAAGCGCTTGAAACCGTCGTAATGTTGTAGAAAGCAATGTAAAGTAGCGAGTAAAACGTTTTCTAACGATAGAAGTGCGAAGGTTATGTTAGGTTGAGTTATGTTAGTTTAAGCTAGGTAGCGTCGTGAAACCACCAAAAACGACGTCATCTAACGAGATAGTGTTTTATTGCGAGTACGAAACTGCGATAGGTAAAATGTTGTGAAAGCACACAAAACGGCATGAACAAGCCAAATACTGCGTGTTGTACTGTTACAAGTGCGAAAGTGCTATGTTGTGACATTCTCGGTAAAGCGCATGCAAGTATCGTGAAACCTTAAAGAACGATGTCATTTAGCGAGATACAGCGTTCTGTACTGTAATAAGTTGGTGAGAAACTGTGAGGTCAAGCAAATATCCTAATTGTGAACGAAACAGTGTAATAGAGCGTTTTTTAATACAAGTGCGAATGTTAGGTTAGGTTAAGATATGAACCGTCGTAAAACCGCATTAATCAATGTCACTTAGTGAGATGCAGTGTTTTTCACCATTACAAGTAGGGAACTGCGATATCTAATGTGAAAGCGCTTGCAAACGTCGTTAGGTTAGGTTAGGTTAGGTTAGGTTAGGTTACGTTGGGTTAGGTTAGGTTAGGTTTGGTTAGGTTATGTTAAATTAGGTTAGGGTATGTTAGGTAAGGTTTGGTTAGGTTAGGTTGGTTTAGGTAAGGTTAGGTTAGGTTAAGATATGAACCGCGCTAAAACCGCGTTAAACAATGTCACTTAGTGAGATGCTGTGTTTTTCACCATTACAAGTCGGAAACTGCGATATCTAATGTGAAAGCGCATGAAACCGTCATAATCTTGTAGAAAACATTGTAAAGTAGCGAATAAAACGTTTTCTAACGATAGAAGTGCGAAGGTTCGGTTAGTTTGAGTTATGTTAGTTTAAGCTAGGTAGCGTCGTGAAACCACCAAAAACGACGTCATCTAACGAGATAGTGTTGTTTTATTGCGAGTACGAAACAGCGACAGGTAAAATGTTGTGAAAGCACTCAAAACGCCATGAACAAGCCAAATACTGCGTGTTGTACCGTTACAAGTGCGAAACTGCTATGTTGTGACATTCTCGGTAAAGCGCATGCAAGTATCGTGAAACCTTAAAGAACGATGTCATTTAGCGAGATACAGCGTTCTGTACTGTAATAAGTTGGTGAAAAACTGTGAGGTCAAGCAAATATCGTAATTGTGAACGAAACAGTGTAATTGAGCGTCTTTAGATACAAGTGCGAATGTTAGGTTAGGTTGACATATCAACCGTCGTAAAACCGCATTAAACAATGTCACTTAGTGAGATGTAGTGTTTTTCAACATTACAAGTCGGGAACTACGATATCTAATGTGAAAGCGCATGAAACAGTCGTAATCTCGTAGAAAACATTGTCAAGTTGCGAGTAAACGTTTTCTAACGATAGAAGTGCGAAGGTTAGGTTAGGTTAGGTTAGTTTAAGCTAGGTAGCGTCGTGAACTACCAAAAACGACGTCATCTAACGAGATAGTGTTGTTTTATTGCGAGTATTAAACTGCGATAGGTAAAATGTTGTGAATGCACACAAAACGGCATGAACAAGCCAAATACTGCGTGTTCTACCGTTACAAGTGCGAAACTGCTATATTGTGATATTCTCGTTAAAGCGCATGCAAGCATCGTGAAACCTTAAAGAACGATGTCATTTAGCGAGATACAGCGTTCTGTACTGCAATAAGTTGGTGAAAAACTGTGAGGTTATGCAAATAACGTAATTGTGAACGAAACAGTGTAATAGAGCGTTTTTCAATACAAGTACGAATGTTAGGTTAGGTTAAGATATGAACCGTCGTAAAACCGCATGTCACTTAGTGAGATGCAGTGTTTTTCACCATTACAAGTTGGGAACTGCGATATCTAATGTGAAAGCACTTGCAAACGTCGTTACGTTAGGTTAGGTTACGTTAGGTTAGGTTAGGTTACGTTAGGTTAGGTTTGGTTTGGTTAGGTTAGGTTAGGTTAGGTTGGGTTAGGTTAGGTTAGGTTACGTTAGGTTAAGGTATGAACCGTCGTAAAACCGCAATAAACAATGTCACTTAGTGAGATGCAGTGTTTTCACCTTTACAAGTTGCGAACTGCGATATCTAATGTGAAAGCGCTTGAAACCGTCGTAATGTTGTAGAAAGCAATGTAAAGTAGCGAGTAAAACGTTTTCTAACGATAGAAGTGCGAAGGTTATGTTAGGTTGAGTTATGTTAGTTTAAGCTAGGTAGCGTCGTGAAACCACCAAAAACGACGTCATCTAACGAGATAGTGTTGTTTTATTGCGAGTACGAAACTGCGATAGGTAAAATGTTGTGAAAGCACACAAAACGGCATGAACAAGCCAAAGACTGCGTGTTGTACCGTTACAAGTGCGAAAGTGCTATGTTGTGACATTCTCGGTAAAGCGCATGCAAGTATCGTGAAACCTTAAAGAACGATGTCATTTAGCGAGATACAGCGTTCTGTACTGTGATAAGTTGGTGAGAAACTGTGAGGTCAAGCAAATATCGTAATTGTGAACGAAACAGTGTAATAGAGCGTTTTTCAATACAAGTACGAATGTTAGGTTAGGTTAAGATATGAACCGTCGTAAAACCGCATTAAACAATGTCACTTAGTGAGATGCAGTGTTTTTCACCATTACAAGTTGGGAACTGCGATATCTAATGTGAAAGCACTTGCAAACGTCGTTACGTTAGGTTAGGTTACGTTAGGTTAGGTTAGGTTACGTTAGGTTAGGTTTGGTTTGGTTAGGTTAGGTTAGGTTAGGTTGGGTTAGGTTAGGTTAGGTTACGTTAGGTTAAGGTATGAACCGTCGTAAAACCGCAATAAACAATGTCACTTAGTGAGATGCAGTGTTTTCACCTTTACAAGTTGCGAACTGCGATATCTAATGTGAAAGCGCTTGAAACCATCGTAATGTTGTAGAAAGCAATGTAAAGTAGCGAGTAAAACGTTTTCTAACGATAGAAGTGCGAAGGTTATGTTAGGTTGAGTTATGTTAGTTTAAGCTAGGTAGCGTCGTGAAACCACCAAAAACGACGTCATCTAACGAGATAGTGTTGTTTTATTGCGAGTACGAAACTGCGATAGGTAAAATGTTGTGAAAGCACACAAAACGGCATGAACAAGCCAAAGACTGCGTGTTGTACCGTTACAAGTGCGAAAGTGCTATGTTGTGACATTCTCGGTAAAGCGCATGCAAGTATCGTGAAACCTTAAAGAACGATGTCATTTAGCGAGATACAGCGTTCTGTACTGTAATAAGTTGGTGAGAAACTGTGAGGTCAAGCAAATATCGTAATTGTGAACGAAACAGTGTAATTGAGCGTCTTTAGATACAAGTGCGAATGTTAGGTTAGGTTGACATATCAACCGTCGTAAAACCGCATTAAACAATGTCACTTAGTGAGATGTAGTGTTTTTCAACATTACAAGTCGGGAACTACGATATCTAATGTGAAAGCGCAAGAAACCGTCGTAATCTTGTAGAAAACATTGTAAAGTGGCGAGTAAAACGTTTTCTAACGATAGAAGTGCGAAGGTTAGGTTAGGTTAGTTTAAGCTAGGTAGCGTCGTGAAACTACCAAAAACGACGTCATCTAACGAGATAGTGTTGTTTTATAGCGAGTAATAAACTGCGATAGGTGAAATGTTGTGAAAGCACACAAAACGGCATGAACAAGCCAAATACTGCGTGTTCTACCGTTACAAGTGCGAAACTGCTATATTGTGATATTCTCGTTAAAGCGCATGCAAGCATCGTGAAACCTTAAAGAACAATGTCATTTAGCGAGATACAGCGTTCTGTACTGCAATAAGTTGGTGAAAAACTGAGGTTATGCAAATATCCTAATTTTGAACGAAACAGTGTAATAGAGCGTTTTTTAATACAAGTGCGAATGTTAGGTTAGGTTAAGATATGAACCGCCGTAAAACCGCATTAATCAATGTCACTTAGTGAGATGCAGTGTTTTTCACCATTACAAGTCGCGAAATGCGATATCTAATGTGAAAGCGCTTGCAAACGTCGTTAGGTTAGGTTAGGTTAGGTTAGGTTAGGTTAGGTTACGTTAGGTTAGGTTTGGTTAGGTTGGGTTAGGTTAGGGTATGTTAGGTAAGGTTTGGTTAGGTTAGGTTAGGTTAGGTTGGTTTAGGTAAGGTTAGGTTAGGTTAAGATATGAACCGCGCTAAAACCGCGTTAAACAATGTCACTTAGTGAGATGCTGTGTTTTTCACCATTACAAGTCGGGAACTGCGATATCTAATGTGAAAGCGCATGAAACCGTCGTAATCTTGTAGAAAACATTGTAAAGTAGCGAATAAAACGTTTTCTAACGATAGAAGTGCGAAGGTTCGGTTAGTTTGAGTTATGTTAGTTTAAGCTAGGTAGCGTCGTGAAACCACCAAAAACGACGTCATCTAACGAGATAGTGTTGTTTTAATGCGAGTACGAAACTGCGACAGGTAAAATGTTGTGAAAGCACTCAAAACGGCATGAACAAGCCAAATACTGCGTGTTGTACCGTGACAAGTGCGAAACTGCTATGTTGTGACATTCTCGGTAAAGCGCATGCAAGTATCGTGAAACCTTAAAGAACGATGTCATTTAGCGAGATACAGCGTTCTGTACTGTAATAAGTTGGTGAGAAACTGTGAGGTCAAGCAAATATCGTAATTGTGAACGAAACAGTGTAATAGAGCGTTTTTCAATACAAGTACGAATGTTAGGTTAGGTTAAGATATGAACCGTCGTAAAACCGCATTAAACAATGTCACTTAGTGAGATGCAGTGTTTTTCACCATTACAAGTTGGGAACTGCGATATCTAATGTGAAAGCACTTGCAAACGTCGTTACGTTAGGTTAGGTTACGTTAGGTTAGGTTAGGTTACGTTAGGTTAGGTTTGGTTTGGTTAGGTTAGGTTAGGTTATGTTAGGTTAGGTTGGGTTAGGTTAGGTTAGGTTACGTTAGGTTAAGGTATGAACCGTCGTAAAACCGCAATAAACAATGTCACTTAGTGAGATGCAGTGTTTTTCACCTTTACAAGTTGGGAACTGCGATATCTAATGTGAAAGCGCTTGAAACCGTCGTAATGTTGTAGAAAGCAATGTAAAGTAGCGAGTAAAACGTTTTCTAACGATAGAAGTGCGAAGGTTATGTTAGGTTGAGTTATGTTAGTTTAAGCTAGGTAGCGTCGTGAAACCACCAAAAACGACGTCATCTAACGAGAGTGTGTTGTTTTATTGCGAGTACGAAACTGCGATAGGTAAAATGTTGTGAAAGCACACAAAACGGCATGAACAAGCCAAAGACTGCGTGTTGTACCGTTACAAGTGCGAAAGTGCTATGTTGTGACATTCTCGGTAAAGCGCATGCAAGTATCGTGAAACCTTAAAGAACGATGTCATTTAGCGAGATACAGCGTTCTGTACTGTAATAAGTTGGTGAGAAACTGTGAGGTCAAGCAAATATCGTAATTGTGAACGAAACAGTGTAATTGAGCGTCTTTAGATACAAGTGCGAATGTTAGGTTAGGTTGACATATCAACCGTCGTAAAACCGCATTAAACAATGTCACTTAGTGAGATGTAGTGTTTTTCAACATTACAAGTCGGGAACTACGATATCTAATGTGAAAGCGCATGAAACCGTCGTAATATTGTAGAAAACATTGTAAAGTGGCGAGTAAAACGTTTTCTAACGATAAAAGTGCGAAGGTTAGGTTAGGTTAGGTTAGTTTAAGCTAGGTAGCGTCGTGAACTACCAAAAACGACGTCATCTAACGAGATAGTGTTGTTTTATTGCGAGTATTAAACTGCGATAGGTAAAATGTGAATGCACACAAAACGGCATGAACAAGCCAAATACTGCGTGTTCTACCGTTACAAGTGCGAAACTGCTATATTGTGATATTCTCGTTAAAGCGCATGCAAGCATCGTGAAACCTTAAAGAACGATGTCATTTAGCGAGATACAGCGTTCTGTACTGCAATAAGTTGGTGAAAAACTGTGAGGTTATGCAAATATCGTAATTGTGAACAAAACAGTGTAATAGAGCGTTTTTAGATACAAGTGCGAATGTTAGGTTAGGTTAAGATATGAACCGCCGTAAAACCGCCTTAAACAAGGTCAATTACTGAGATGCAGTGTTTTTCACCATTAAAAGTGGGGAACTGCGATATTTAATGTGAAAGCGCTTGCAACCGTCGTTAGGTTAGGTTAGGTTAGGTTAGGTTAGGTTAGGTTTGGTTAGGTTAGGTTAGGTTAGGTTAGGTTAGATTAGGTTAGGTTGGGTTGAGTTGGGTTAGGTTAGGTTAGGTTACGTTAGGTTAGGTTACGTTAGGTTAGGTTAGGTTAGGTTACGTTACGTTAGGTTAGGTTAGGTTAGGTAAGGATAATTTGGTTAGGTTAGGTAAGGTTAGGTTAGGTTAGGTTGGGTTGGGTGTTGTTGGGTTGGGTTGGGTTGGGTTAGGTTGGGTTAGGTTAGGTTAGGTTACGTTAGGTTAGGTTAGGTTAGGTTACGTTAGGTTATGTTAGGTTAGGTTAGGTTACGTTAGGTTAGGTTAGGTCAGGTAAGGTTAGGTTACGTTAGAATAGGTAGGTTAGGTTACGTTAGGTTAGGTTAAGTTAGGTTAGGTTAGGTTTGGTTAGGTTAGGTTAGGTTAGCTTAGGTTAGGTTAGGTTGGGTTGGGTTGGGTTGGGTTAGGTTGGGTTAGGTTAGGTTAGGTTGGGTTAGGTTAGTTTAGGTTAGGTTAGGTTAGGTTAGGTTAAGTTGGGTTGGGTTAGGTTAGGTTAGGTTAGGTTAGGTAAGGTTAGGTTAGGTTAGGTTAGGTTAGGTTAAGGTATGAACCGTCGTAAAACCGCATTAAACAATGTCACTTAGTGAGATGCAGTGTTTTTCACCTTTACAAGTTGCGAACTGCGATATCTAATGTGAAAGCGCTTGAAACCGTCGTAATGTTGTAGAAAGCAATGTAAAGTAGCGAGTAAAACGTTTTCTAACGATAGAAGTGCGAAGGTTATGTTAGGTTGAGTTATGTTAGTTTAAGCTAGGTAGCGTCGTGAAACCACCAAAAACGACGTCATCTAACGAGATAGTGTTGTTTTATTGCGAGTACGAAACTGCGATAGGTAAAATGTTGTGAAAGCACACAAAACGGCATGAACAAGCCAAAGACTGCGTGTTGTACCGTTACAAGTGCGAAAGTGCTATGTTGTGACATTCTCGGTAAAGCGCATGCAAGTATCGTGAAACCTTAAAGAACGATGTCATTTAGCGAGATACAGCGTTCTGTACTGTAATAAGTTGGTGAGAAACTGTGAGGTCAAGCAAATATCGTAATTGTGAACGAAACAGTGTAATTGAGCGTCTTTAGATACAAGTGCGAATGTTAGGTTAGGTTGACATATCAACCGTCGTAAAACCGCATTAAACAATGTCACTTAGTGAGATGTAGTGTTTTTCAACATTACAAGTCGGGAACTACGATATCTAATGTGAAAGCGCATGAAACCGTCGTAATCTTGTAGAAAACATTGTAAAGTGGCGAGTAAAACGTTTTCTAACGATAGAAGTGCGAAGGTTAGGTTAGGTTAGTTTAAGCTAGGTAGCGTCGTGAAACTACCAAAAACGACGTCATCTAACGAGATAGTGTTGTTTTATAGCGAGTAATAAACTGCGATAGGTGAAATGTTGTGAAAGCACACAAAACGGCATGAACAAGCCAAATACTGCGTGTTCTACCGTTACAAGTGCGAAACTGCTATATTGTGATATTCTCGTTAAAGCGCATGCAAGCATCGTGAAACCTTAAAGAACAATGTCATTTAGCGAGATACAGCGTTCTGTACTGCAATAAGTTGGTGAAAAACTGAGGTTATGCAAATATCCTAATTTTGAACGAAACAGTGTAATAGAGCGTTTTTTAATACAAGTGCGAATGTTAGGTTAGGTTAAGATATGAACCGCCGTAAAACCGCATTAATCAATGTCACTTAGTGAGATGCAGTGTTTTTCACCATTACAAGTCGGGAACTGCGATATCTAATGTGAAAGCGCTTGCAAACGTCGTTAGGTTAGGTTAGGTTAGGTTAGGTTAGGTTAGGTTACGTTAGGTTAGGTTTGGTTAGGTTGGGTTAGGTTAGGGTATGTTAGGTAAGGTTTGGTTAGGTTAGGTTAGGTTAGGTTGGTTTAGGTAAGGTTAGGTTAGGTTAAGATATGAACCGCGCTAAAACCGCGTTAAACAATGTCACTTAGTGAGATGCTGTGTTTTTCACCATTACAAGTCGGGAACTGCGATATCTAATGTGAAAGCGCATGAAACCGTCGTAATCTTGTAGAAAACATTGTAAAGTAGCGAATAAAACGTTTTCTAACGATAGAAGTGCGAAGGTTCGGTTAGTTTGAGTTATGTTAGTTTAAGCTAGGTAGCGTCGTGAAACCACCAAAAACGACGTCATCTAACGAGATAGTGTTGTTTTAATGCGAGTACGAAACTGCGACAGGTAAAATGTTGTGAAAGCACTCAAAACGGCATGAACAAGCCAAATACTGCGTGTTGTACCGTGACAAGTGCGAAACTGCTATGTTGTGACATTCTCGGTAAAGCGCATGCAAGTATCGTGAAACCTTAAAGAACGATGTCATTTAGCGAGATACAGCGTTCTGTACTGTAATAAGTTGGTGAGAAACTGTGAGGTCAAGCAAATATCGTAATTGTGAACGAAACAGTGTAATAGAGCGTTTTTCAATACAAGTACGAATGTTAGGTTAGGTTAAGATATGAACCGTCGTAAAACCGCATTAAACAATGTCACTTAGTGAGATGCAGTGTTTTTCACCATTACAAGTTGGGAACTGCGATATCTAATGTGAAAGCACTTGCAAACGTCGTTACGTTAGGTTAGGTTACGTTAGGTTAGGTTAGGTTACGTTAGGTTAGGTTTGGTTTGGTTAGGTTAGGTTAGGTTATGTTAGGTTAGGTTGGGTTAGGTTAGGTTAGGTTACGTTAGGTTAAGGTATGAACCGTCGTAAAACCGCAATAAACAATGTCACTTAGTGAGATGCAGTGTTTTTCACCTTTACAAGTTGGGAACTGCGATATCTAATGTGAAAGCGCTTGAAACCGTCGTAATGTTGTAGAAAGCAATGTAAAGTAGCGAGTAAAACGTTTTCTAACGATAGAAGTGCGAAGGTTATGTTAGGTTGAGTTATGTTAGTTTAAGCTAGGTAGCGTCGTGAAACCACCAAAAACGACGTCATCTAACGAGATAGTGTTGTTTTATTGCGAGTACGAAACTGCGATAGGTAAAATGTTGTGAAAGCACACAAAACGGCATGAACAAGCCAAAGACTGCGTGTTGTACCGTTACAAGTGCGAAAGTGCTATGTTGTGACATTCTCGGTAAAGCGCATGCAAGTATCGTGAAACCTTAAAGAACGATGTCATTTAGCGAGATACAGCGTTCTGTACTGTAATAAGTTGGTGAGAAACTGTGAGGTCAAGCAAATATCGTAATTGTGAACGAAACAGTGTAATTGAGCGTCTTTAGATACAAGTGCGAATGTTAGGTTAGGTTGACATATCAACCGTCGTAAAACCGCATTAAACAATGTCACTTAGTGAGATGTAGTGTTTTTCAACATTACAAGTCGGGAACTACGATATCTAATGTGAAAGCGCATGAAACCGTCGTAATATTGTAGAAAACATTGTAAAGTGGCGAGTAAAACGTTTTCTAACGATAGAAGTGCGAAGGTTAGGTTAGGTTAGGTTAGTTTAAGCTAGGTAGCGTCGTGAACTACCAAAAACGACGTCATCTAACGAGATAGTGTTGTTTTATTGCGAGTATTAAACTGCGATAGGTAAAATGTGAATGCACACAAAACGGCATGAACAAGCCAAATACTGCGTGTTCTACCGTTACAAGTGCGAAACTGCTATATTGTGATATTCTCGTTAAAGCGCATGCAAGCATCGTGAAACCTTAAAGAACGATGTCATTTAGCGAGATACAGCGTTCTGTACTGCAATAAGTTGGTGAAAAACTGTGAGGTTATGCAAATATCGTAATTGTGAACAAAACAGTGTAATAGAGCGTTTTTAGATACAAGTGCGAATGTTAGGTTAGGTTAAGATATGAACCGCCGTAAAACCGCATTAAACAAGGTCAATTACTGAGATGCAGTGTTTTTCACCATTAAAAGTGGGGAACTGCGATATTTAATGTGAAAGCGCTTGCAACCGTCGTTAGGTTAGGTTAGGTTAGGTTAGGTTAGGTTAGGTTTGGTTAGGTTAGGTTAGGTTAGGTTAGGTTAGATTAGGTTAGGTTGGGTTGAGTTGGGTTAGGTTAGGTTAGGTTACGTTAGGTTAGGTTACGTTAGGTTAGGTTAGGTTACGTTACGTTAGGTTAGGTTAGGTTAGGTAAGGATAATTTGGTTAGGTTAGGTAAGGTTAGGTTAGGTTAGGTTAG